>NC_044562.1:135210592-135242543 GCF_007565055.1 Rhinopithecus roxellana | reverse complement strand
TGAAAGAAAAAAAGATTTTAAAAAACTTAGAAGAAAATTTTCAAAGTTAAATTTTCTGAATTTTAGACAAGAAAAAAAGTGACAAACAGCTTTCCTTCGACTAACTGATCCTCATTCTCGGTTCTGTAACTCTACGGAGCAGACAATGAATTGCTTAAAACCATGTCCATTTCCTGGTACATCAAACTCACAATTGCAAGCAATTCGTACCCTTACAACTATGTGTTCTCATATTATTGGAGAGGAATTACGGAATGGTCAACTTTCTGCTCTCTTCGGTGCAATTTAAGCTAATACCTAATATCCCAGCTTAATAATAATATACCCCTCCACTTCACGCCACTAATGGTCTTTGTTTGTATGAAACATTAATGCTCATTCAAAGACTATCACCCCCCATGTGCATGTACTACATAAGAACATGTACATTTTCATTTCTAATTCCAGCATAGGATTGCATTTCAAATGTGTGTGAAAAAGTGACTTGACTGCACGCTATTCTTAAAATTATAGAACAACAGGATCACTGGACCTTTCATTTCTTGATACACAGAACTTCCTGCTGGCAATCGTTCAAACACTTCGAAGGAGTTTTTTTTGTGTCCCTCACAAACTTGTTTGTGAACACTGAATTAAAATTTAATGGGCAGAGAGTATAACTTACCTCAAACTATACCATAGCTCCTCTGTATTGTTACTATATGCAAAACATCACAATGGATGCTCTATAAAACTGAGAGACTTAGCATTTATTCATGAACTCCCATTATGCTAGAGAAAATTCCTTGTACGTGGCAAGGTGTACACGCATCCCATGCAGTATCTCATGTAATCCTAGAAACTTAGCTGGCCTGTTTTACAACTTAGGAAGTTGAGGCTTAGCAAGGTCAAAGAAATAACCTAAAGTCTAACAGGTGTTAGGGTTGCAACTCAACCCTAGGAAGTATTTAATGTGAAACTGTTAATGTGATATTAATCTTCAAAAGCATTGGTGTCATCCTTTTGCTTCAATCTTTGTGAGAGAGGAATCACCAGGATGGGTTCAGTTTTGTTTTGAGTGGTAAGTTGTATATATAAGTGAAGAGGAGGAAAGAGAACTTCAGAGTGAGAACCAGGAGTTATAAAGTGGTAGGCCTGGAACAGTAGTGGTGCTGTGAAGCGTAATAGACCACTGATACTTAATGAGTAATAGAAATATTTGAGAAACAAGGGGAACCTCTAAAGGTTAATTTTTAAAATCTCTTATAATTCTGCAAGTTGCTGCTAGATTAACTGCCACGCACTGCTGGTACATGACTATCCTTCATCTACTCTGCACCTACGCTTGCCTCTAGCAGTGCCCCCAATTTCCTGGCCACACATTCGTCTCCAACCCTGCCTCTCCCATCAGCCAGTGCCTGTGTTCACTCCTGTTCTACTATCTATTTGCTGTCCCTCTACTCTTACATTTTAGATTAGTTGGAAACTTAGTGAGTCAGTTCTTTATTTTAACTCATTAATCGAATAACCCTGACATCAGGGCTCAGCATTCATGACACTAATTCAGTGTGATGTGCTCCAGCCTACCTAGCTGCAAATCACCCAAAGGGTCTCTTTACATACTCGTTTCTTCTCTCTTTGCTATATCATCTTTCTGGAAAAGACGAGTGTAGACCTTCACAAAGAATCTATAAACATCTCTTAATGTTTGTAGCCCATTCATATGCTTTCTATGATAAATATGTTTCTTAATCTTTGAGTCACCATCTTCTCTAAATGTTACTTCTTTTGACTATAATTAATAGCAACTTTAATTATACCTGATGACTTAGTGATAATAAAATATGCATAATCGAAACTGAATTTAAACTAGTTATTAGTCATAATCATGCTTGAGCAATTGTTAATGTTGGCAAACAGGCACTTAAATTTATTGTTATTTTTCATAAGCCTAATGAGGTCGGAAACATCACTCACAAAAGCTTACAAACATGGCACTTTTTAGCACTGAAATCTTCTGTAAGCGAGTGCTATTGAAAAATTGCTTAGAAGGGAATAAGTATTCCTTTAGAATAACAGAAGGACAGTGATGTAAACCACCTCCCCCCACACCCCTACCCCCGAATGCTCTCTCTTTCCCTTCATCATACTATAAAGTCTCTTTTAGTGGAAATATCATGGGCCTAAATGTCTGCCTAGCACAGTTTTAACTCTAGCTAGGTGATTTTTGGGAAATTATTTACTTCTTCCACCCTTCATTTTCTTACCTGTAAAAAGGGAATAATGATAAGAAGTGATAATAATAAAATAAGGTAGCATATGCATACGTAAAATGCCCAGACGTGGATCTGACGTAGATTAAGATGGTAATTCCTAGAAACATTTAATATGTTTTACACACATAGGTGATCTAAATGTAGTCCAGTGGCAAAGCCACGATCCTCCCCTCTCTATAGCTACTTCCCCAAATCACTTTTTCTTCAGTATTCAATGGAAAAGGAGGTGTTGTTTGACATCACTCTGAGAGCTACTACTTGGCCTTTCCCCATCTTCTCTTATCTGGCTTCAAATCATGATACTGGAGGCTGCCTCAGACTCCACTTCTTTTGTTGCTAGTTACCTTTTGGATTTCTGGAATTATTGTTCTCCCTTGATACAGCCCTCATGCTGGCTTCAAAATGAAGTGAAATTTTTACAGGAAAGGGATATGGATCCAGACCGTAAGAGATGATTTTTTATTTTATTTTGTTTTATTTATTTAATTTAAGCTCTAGGGTACATATGCACAACATGCAGGTTTGTTACACAGGTATACATATGCCATGTTGGTTTGCTGCACCCATCAACTCATAATTTATATTAGGTATTTCTCCTAATGCTATCCCTCCCCCAGGCCCTCACCCCTCGACAGGCCCTGGTGTGTGATGTTCCTCACCCCATGTCCAAGTGTTCTCATTGTTCAGTTCTCACCTATGAGTGAGAACATGTGGTATTTAGTTTTCTGTCCTTGTGTTAGTTTGCTGAGAATGATGGTTTCCAGCTTCATCCATGTCCCTGCAAAGGACATGAACTGATCCTTTTTTATGGCTGCATAGTATTCCATGGTGTATATGTGCCACATTTTCATAATGCAGTCTATCATTGAAATCTCATGCAAGAAAGAATTCAGGACAAGTCCATAGAGTAAAGTGAAAGCAAGTTTATTAAGAAAGTAAAGGAATAAAAGAATGACTACTTCATAGACAGAGCAGCCCAGAGGGCTGATGATTGCCCATTTTTATGGTTATTTCCTGATGATATGCTCAACAAGGTGGGGATTATTCATGCCTCCCCTTTTAAGACCATGTAGGGTAACTTCCTGATGTTGCCATGGCATCTGTAAACTGTCATGGAGCTGGCTGGAGGGTAGCCGTGAGGATGACCAGAGGTCTTTCTTGTGGCCATCTTGGTTTTGGTGGGATTTAGCTGGCTTCTTTACTGTAGCCCATTTTATCAGCAAGGTCTTTATGACCTATATCTTATGCTGACCTCCAATCTCATCCTGTGACTTAGAATGCCTTAACCATCTGGGAATGCAGCCCAGTAGACCTCAGCCTTATTTTACCCAGCCCCTATTCAAGTTGGAGTTGCTCTGGTTTAAATGCCTTGGACAAAAATGAGAAAATCATTGACTGCTCTATCCCAAGTGTACACCGCCTGCCCTTGAGCTTCCCACAACACCACTTAAGTCTGTTGTGTGTAAAGGATTCTGCTATAGGTTTGACCATAATTTGAGGCATTTACATCATAAGGAGAGGAAAATTCTTTAAAATTGAATGCTATATATGTCCATTGCAAAGTTCAAGGAAAGAGAGAGAGAGAGAGGGAGGGAGGGAGAGAGAGAGAGAAAGAAAGAAAAGAAAGAAAGAAAGGAAGAAAGAAAGAAAGAAAGAAAGAAAGAAAGAAAGAAAGAAAGAAAGAGAGAGAGAGAGAGAAAGAAAAGAAAGAGAAAGAAAGAAAGAAAGAGAAAGAAAGAAAGAAAGACTCTTAACAGGTAGTTCACACATCTCTGGTGTTGTTTCTCTAGCTCAGGATCATCCCTTAACTCTCTCTCTCTCTCCAAAGGCATACATTTTTCTTCACTTATGCACAGTGGTGATCAGTTTCTCCTCTGGAAAATCTTACTTCGATACTAAATGTTGATTTTCACTGGATGATCTATCCTTTTCAACCTCCACCCGAATATCTGTGGGGCATGAAAGTCAGTGCAACTATTTTTCTCAAACTTTAGATTATTTTACCTGGAGTCACACCATGAAGACAGACTACTTCAGTGTGTGGTGTGTATCGTATGTGTATGGTGTGTGCATGTGCATGTTTAGTGTAAAGGGAGAAGTATTGATCCATGCTGTATACGTAGTCTCCCTTAGGGTTTCTCTCTCCGTGTGAGGTGAAGGCATTCCTTTCATTTTTTTTCTATTGTTTTCAATCTTTATTTACAAACTCCTAAGATAATATTTGGACAAAACACACATACACACAAACCCACACTCAAGTAAACATTCTAAAGCTAAACGGTACAGTATAGGCTAAACAGAGATAGTACGGTATAACTGGCATTAATTGGGGGTAGGCGAAGAGACTTTTTCCTAAAGGCATAATTATTTACAAAAGATTTTTCCCGCCCAAATAAAGATAGCTTTTTATATTATTATGAGGCAGACCTGTCTTGGCAACCCTCTTTTTCTTTTTAAGCATCTATTTCTGAACTCCTCACAGAACCTTAACTACATTTAAAAAGGGGCCAATTACAACATCTGTTCTTTCAAATAGCAGCATGTCTCCTTTGACTTTATTGGCATGTTCTGCCAGGAAAGAGGTAGCCCACTCAAATGGGGCAACTGAGGACGATTTAACGAAGGGACTATTTACAAAGGAATAGGAAGTGTTAAGGTAGACTTACAGGGTATGATGGTTTAGTATCTGGGCTAGTGGAAGTTAAGAGTCATAAAGTTGATGGAGGGAGAAACAGTTAGTGGAATGAAAGAAAAGTATTTAATAGCTATAAGCAAATGCCACTCCATAGGAACTGTGGCTTTCGTTAGAGGTAGGGAGATAACTTGAGGCAATACAGAGGATGGAATCTGATGGAATAAATGCCTTCATGTCTCTATCTCTTCATTTGCCCTTTTTTTCTTTTCTTTTGTGTGTCCCATCCCTCCATTGGCAAAGGCCAAACAGAAACCAATAAGGCAGGGGGCCACCAATGCAGCCCACCTATGGGTATAAAGCAGGTTAAAGCAGGACAAAGGGGATCTTGGGGAACAGATGGAAAAGATCCTGTACATCTCCTTAACTTCCAGTTCAAAGTCATGAGATGTGCGAAGTTGTTGGTCTCTCCTCCTTCTGAGAATCTCATTTAAAATGATAGGAAAGGAATTTTAAAAGCCCTAATTCCTTCTCAAAAACAAAAGGAGAGGACCATTAGTGGAGGGGAGATCTTTATGGATGACAGAACATTAATGGGTGAGACCAAAAAGTAGAGAAATTGATGACACGACATTGTGAGCCATGACCTAATGTAGCAGGAAGGTGGTTGGTGGCAAGGAGAAAGCTCTACCCAAGAGGACTATGCCGAGCTGTGGTGACTGGTCTGATGGAGGACAGGAGTGAGGGGTAGGACTTAAAAAAATATGGGTTATTAAGTAACCAGTAGAGGCATAAAAATAGCAACATCATTATCAAAGATTGAAAGATGGTACAAAGTAAATTGTCAATTACTGCAAAAAGTCAATACGTAATGTCTGAAGTTCATAAATCAAGAAGTAATGACATAAGCATAGTATTTATAGATTTGGAGGTAACCATAGAAAAATTAAATACAGAAGCAGTTGAAGGTGTTCCTTCTGAAAAGGAAGACAGAGAGTAAGGAAGCTTTCATAGTGGGTGAGTTGCTTCTCACTGTGAGTCTTCTAGTATTCATGATTTTTAAAAAATGCATATATAATTTTAATAAATTCTTATTTCATTGTACTGGCTTTCTGTAAGTTAACATCTTGATATGGGTAGGTCCATTATTTATACCAAACCTACCAGTTGATTCCATCTTTGCCTACACTGTCTTTTCTCTCCACTCTTTAAAACCCTCACTGTGCTCCTCCCCCTCTCCCACCTTCCCCATGTGCTCACACCCAGAGCCATACTCACATACCTTCCTTCTGAATGTAGTTAATTACATGTCTGTCTTTGTAAATAAATGCCTTGCACTCTTACATCTCAGTGCCTTTCTTCAAAGTGTTTCCTTGGCCTGAATGGCTCCATTCATATATATATGCATATATATATGATTTCATTCATATATATATGCATATATATGATTTCATTCATATGTATATGCATATATATGATTTCATTCATATATATGCATATATGATTTTTTTCTATTTAACCATCAAGGCCCTCAAAGCAGATAAAAATCTGTCTCCTTCATGAGCCCTCTTTGGTTGCCAAATTCTAAAATGATTTCTGTTTCTTCTATACCTACCTAACCCTGTGTCACTCTCTGACACTGCTCACACTGCAGTGTCTTCTAACTAGTTGTGTATATGTCTGCCCCTTTTCTTCTTGCTTAATTGTAAGTTCTGTAGGTCAGAGATTTGTGTCTGTATTTATAGTGCAAATAGTCTATCTTCCACATAGCAATTGAAATAGTTGCTAGGCACTTTAATGATAATTGATTTTTGTTGTTGATGTTGATTCAGAAGGCATCTAAAGATTGTCAAATGAGTGCCTCAACACATTAACGTGAGCATCAGTTTTTTTTTTGTTGATGTTCCTATTAATACTTCTACTTCTCAGCAAAACCCTGAAGTAAACAATATTTTGTTCTTTCCCAATTTTAGTGCCTCTTCCCTAAATTCCAATTATATACATATGGTTATAAGGTTATGAGGTTATAAAGAATAAGAAATCTAATAAACTAATATCCATAAATTGGTTACTAATATATTAATTATTATAGGTATGTTTTGTTTGCATTATAAAAAGTGGCCTGGATGGAGAAATCCCTTACTCAAGGGATTGAGTTGCTAACAATAAAACACCAGCGATTTCAGCTGTTGTTTGGAGATCAAAGAGGGCTTCTGGGGCCCCTCTGATCATGTCAAAAAACTTTTATGCCATTGGCAAGGTAGATTCTAATTAAACATATTAAGACAGTGGGAAATAATTATATTTGAAATCACCATTGTTAAGTATTGTGTGTTTATTTCATAAAAGTAAGATGGAGTGTTAACTCTTGGTCTTTGCTTGTTATTGTCATTCCCAGGTTGACTTTCCACATGTGCTTACTTTATCTCTCTCTCAGTTGCTACCTGGATTTTGATCTACATCAACATAAAAGGGCACTATTTAATTTCCTTTTTCCTTTACTTCAGGAAATGCCACAATAAAACAGTCTCGATACAGAATCATCATCCAAGAAGCAGCCAATGGAGGCCAGGAATGCCCAGATACCTTATATGAGGAGAGAGAGTGTGAAGATGTCTACTTGTGTCCTATATATCGGTAAGTAGTTATCTTTTAAAATTATCATTAGACCTACTACAAATTATAATCTATTTTCTTTCATATAATATATGGTCATTTGGTGAAAAATAAGAAGTAAGAGGGGATCTGGGATTTACATATCTTCAAATATTTTACTATTCTTACCCTCTTATCTGGAACATATTTGGGAGGAGTAGAGAATATGAAAGTCTAATTAACAGGGGGGAAAGGAAGCATGTTTGACCGTAAGTGAGCTGCTTGACTTACGCCACCAAGCAATCCATTTTCAGGATCATGTTCGAAAGAGATTCAGAATGAGGTTGTTACGGTTGTTATCTGGGGGCTGGGAGAAGGAATACACACCACACACACATACACACACACACACGCGCGCGCGCACGCAGGAGGTAACTTACCTTCATTCTATTGTTTTCATCCTAACATCTTTAGTCAAGAATTAAGAGCATATTTGTACTCCCTTGTTTATTTTAATTAAAAATGTTTTTGGTTCTCAATTTTTGTGATACACAATTTCAGAAACCATTCAATTAGAAAAAAAAAGTTTAACTTATGCATAAAATTTTTTATTACAAAAAGAAAATAAATAACTTTTAAACTATATATGTTCCCTGTATATTCCCTCTTGGCAAATTAGTGTTTACTATTGATAAAAATAATACTTGAGGTTTCTTTGCTTACTCACAAACTTCCCCCCTTTTAACACCTGACAATTTTAAATCTGATTGAAATGCTACTTTAAAGTGTATTGGGAGTAAATTCAATCTCTATGGGGTTTTACTGATTTGTGAAAATAATCCGTGGTCTTAAAAATAATATGGGTTTTATCAGCACACTTAAAAATGCCTTCAGCAAAAATGTCCCATGTTTCTGCTAATTATTTGAGAAACTAAACTTAAAGCTGTGAAATTCAAGGGCTAATTATTTGAGAGAGTACAAGTTATTTCCTTTTTTTAAAGAAGAAAGATATTGTTGAAGAAGTCTAAATTACTATTGATTTTATCGTCCTTTACTTTCATTGTTTTTATCCTATGACCAGTTTTGGGAGGATGTAAATAAACACTGGGAACATGCCCAGACTCTCATTTTTTTCTCATTAACCACAGGGCCATTGTGGAAACACTGTCAATATTCATCCTTTTGTACAATGTCTAAATATTGAAACTTCTGAGCCCAGCAAAAGAGCTCTCAAGGAAGGTATCCAAATGAAAAAAAATAGCCAAATCAAATATTATTAGACGTTTTTATGAACCCAGGGTTGTTATAATCAGACAGAATCAAAAAACTATTAGTGGGATCTTCCATTTCTTTGTCCACTCATTTTACTCTCCCATTGCACTTCAATTTAGCTACTTGTGTTTGAGCTAGTTGCTGTCAATGACCTCCTGCCTTGTTCCCCAAAAATCGGTTCTACTGTGTATGAATTGGATCATTGTGCCATTTTTCGTGATGCGTAGTTCAAAATGTATCCAAGTTATCAGCATGAATCTCTGCTCCTTCATGAAACATCCTTGAATTTTGAGTGATATATAGTTCCAATTTAGATTTTGCTTTCCCCTTTATTGGTATGTTAGGGAGGAAATTGTCTTAGGAAGCGAGTTAACATAGGATTTTATCATTCTCTTCTGATTCTTCTTTCTGAATCCATTAAGGTGATATATTCACATGTTTACCAAATTAAAACAGAATCAAAATGCCTATTTAATCTGTCATGTGAATTTGAACTTCTCTCAGTACATTCAGTAGATAAGACAGCATGGGCACCTTTATCCCTATGTAGAACTGGCAATAAGATGTTGCCAAGAGGATGTGGCTGAATATCCAGAGACAGGACTGGCAACTGGCCTGTCCTGACTTGCACAGCCTGGGACAAATCATGTAACCTCTCTGAACCTGGGTTTATCATCTTAAAATTGAAAGTTTAGTAAAGGAATTCCAAAAATTTCTTTCCTCCATTTCAGTCTATTCACCAAGGTAAAGGACATTGAACTCCTCGGTCTCACTTTGGTCAAGAAAGCCTATGTAAACTCAATTTAAGGAAATTAAATGACTGAATGACATATTTTAGTTCAAAAGTTGGACTAAAATCCCTTACCTTTTGGCTTCTGTATCTTGGAATCATGTGGAATGTGTCTGTTCATGTATAAAGTAAATTTATAACAGTTTAAAATTAATAGATGCTTTCTTTAAATGTAACAGGTTTCCTGTTTAGCTGTTTCCTGATTTTTTCCCCCAACTCTTCAGCTATTCCCATTATGAAGGCCACTTGAATGAGGTCAATGATGTTTTGCTTCATGTTTCTCTTTCCTTTTTTGAAGTAGTTCTCTTATCAGAGGTATTGGCTCATATGAAAAGGGTTAAAATGTACTAAGTGAAAGAGCAGAATCTATAGTTATACTTAGGGTTGGGGTTTTCTGGAATATTGTGAAGAGACAGATTTAAGGTTGGGGTTTTCTGGAATATTGTGAAGGACACAAGTCATCATTTGCCCTGTGAGTCATAAAAAGAGAGTTTTGTTGACCTGAGAAAGAAAAGCCAGTAGAAAGTGAGAAGATTGCCTTCAAGATTGTATCCTCTGAGGACTAGAAATCATGGTATTTTATCAACGCAGGTCCATTCCTCTTTCCTAAGATGAACTATCGGATAAGATAGGTCCATGGTGCCCGTTCTTTTACTCTATAACCTATTGAGATGTTTGATTTACTTCAGAAGACCTTGGAAACACCTTATAAATGGAAGCAGTGGATTAAGTGTGAAGGCTTGTACCTCAAGCTTATAAAAATTTTGAAGCAGAAGATTAATGTGAAGTTTGTACCTCAAGCTTATGGATGTTCAAACCTTGATTCTCTAACACACCAATGGGACATAAGGATTTTCTCTCTCTTTTTTTCTTGTATTTTTTTTTTTTTGAAACAATTTTAAGTGCATAAAGAACTAGACCCTCTAGACTGGTCTGTGCCTCTAATGTTTATTATTGCCACTTTTCTATATTAACCAAAGTTTATGTGCAAAATATCCAAATTCAGTTTTTTCTCATTAGCCACAGTACCAATTCAAAAACATTGAATTACTGCCTAAATCATGAATCTGGGGTAGAGTGGACTATTGTCATTCTAGTGCTTGCCAAGGCTTGGTTTTATGACATTGGTTTCACATACAGTTTTATTGAATTACTGTCTTTATGTTTTTTAAACTTCAAACATATCTAAGTATTTCTTCTGCATGTTGATCACAGTGAAGTTTCTAGTCTATTGTTTTTGGTAATCACAGATGGAAGCCACAGAAATGGAGCCCTTGCATCTTAGTGCCAGGGTCTGTCCGGCAGGGAATAATGGGCAGCAGTGAAGCCTGTGGAATGGGGCTACAAACAAGAGGTAAGATGATTTTTACATAGATTTTTATTAATACATAAGTTAATATTATGTAACTCATATGTGTTGCTTATTTTTATACTTGAATGAATTGTGATATTATTGGCTTGAATTATTTATATTTATTGATGTTGAATATAAATAGGATTTGGCATAATTAATATTTTATATTAGATTAACTATAACCAGTTAGTGTACCTAAGGACTAAAGAAATATAAGCAAATATCTGTTCTCAGTCATAGCATACACTAATGCTCATGTTCCAAATACATATTAGATATTACCTGGTATCTGTGAATGAAGGTTATATCAAGATTAAATTTAACTGTCTGTATACTTTAGATTTTTTGGTGCTAATTAAATATTTGTTGATGAATGAAAGAATAACTGAATGAATTGACTAATCTTAATGATCATAGGATATTGCTTAAATATAATTGTCATATACATACTCATATCTTATATGTCAAATGCATACAAAGGAAGTATTAAAATTTCTGGAAGACATATGAATAAGCTTCTGGACCTGAGTAGAACTGCCTTTTATCATCAATGTCTAGAAGGTGTGGGAAATCTCTGAACAGTACTCAGAATCATCAGACTGCTCACTTTTCTATTTCATTCATAATCTAGGTGCCAATCATATGAAGCTTGATATGAAGTGCATTATTCTCCAAATCTAACTACTTTGTCACTAAAGGGATATATGTGGCAAAATTAGACCTTGTGGAATCAATCAAAGTATACTGGTTTCATAATTAATGTTCTTTTACAAGGCATATTTAGAATTAAGTTTCTATTTTTGTTACATAGGTCATCCTTTGGAAATAATACCCCTGTCAAAAAATGTATAGATGAAATTGATTGGTCAGGTAGTTTGATTTAAGACTTCTGTGGGGATCTACAGTGACTTTGTGTAAATTATAAGAATGAACCACTTTCTTAAGACACATTACTTTTATATATCACTAAATTGTTGTAATAATATGATATTGTTATTTTAAGATTTTTGCCTACTTTCTGCTGAGAAATTGTTACAGAATATCCAAATCACCAATATCTACTCCATGGATGGAACCCTATTAAAAAGTGGCACCTTTATGTAGTGTACAGTTTAAATAGCACCTTGAATTTGTTACTCTATGATACTACAATACTAAACAAAATCATTTAGTAAATTCTGCAGGGATATTGTTTGTAAATGATGTAGAATTATCACATAAAAAGCAAGATATTTCATATTTTCTAGAATATGAAATCTCTTTGGATTTCAATTTAAATGAACATTTCTAGCTGGATGCCTGATAGTCCTTTAGATTAGGCAATGAACTTTCTCTAAATTTGATACCAACATTAGAACAATCCTGGTGTTTAGTTGATGGGCAAGGTGCACTTTTAGCATAGTAGGATGGGTCTTCAATTTTAGTATCATGGAGGAAAGACATTTCTACCTCCATCTTTTCTTTTTTTTTTTTTTTTTTTTTTTTTTTTTTTTTTTTTTTTTTTTTTTTTTGAGACGGAGTCTCGCTCTGTCGCCCAGGCTGGAGTGCAGTGGCCGGATCTCAGCTCACTGCAAGCTCCGCCTCCCGGGTTTACGCCATTCTCCTGCCTCAGCCTCCGGTGTAGCTGGGACTACAGGCGCCCGCCATCTCGCCCGGCTAGTTTTTTTTTTTTTTTTTGTATTTTTTTTAGTAGAGACGGGGTTTCACCATGTTAGCCAGGATGGTCTCGATCTCCAGACTTCGTGATCCGCCCGTCTCGGCCTCCCAAAGTGCTGGGATTACAGGCTTGAGCCACCGCGCCCGGCCCATCTTTTCTTTAAATTAAGAACCATAAAGGAAAATACAAAACAATAAAACAAAATACATCTCCAGTGAGATCAATCTCCTTTAAAAATCACTCCAAAGAACTAGGAATACAGTAAACTTACTTTCAGGTAAATTAGGAGCCATTAGTAACCTACATCATAATATATAAATTTGGAAAGTAAATGGAGATATGGTAAAGTACTTTGCAGAACAGGATTACACCTAAGTGTTGGCAAGGGTGAAGGTGTGGGAGCTGGAGGGAAATAAAATGATATATCCTGGACAACTCCAGGAAGAAACCACATTCTGCAGAAGGAAGTGTGTGTGTGTGTGTGTGTGTGTGTGTGTGTGTATTGGGAGTTGAAGATAAAAACTGGAGCTCTGAAAGTCTGAACAAAGAGCAGCAAGGTTCCTCCTTGTTTAAGTTCCTCACCTTTCACTCTACTGAGTCAGATTTCTACCTTTTCTTTTTCTTGTGGGAGCATGGAGATGCATTCTCTGGGAAACAGAGAGGTTTTAGACTCTGGACAATAAGCAGAGGTGGGTGGAGATGCGGGGCTAGACTGAAATCAGGTGGATCAAAGGAATTATGAATAAGGAATATGAGACTCTGAATAAGGAATTATGAGACTCTGATTTCCTCTGAACATTAAACTGCTAAGAGTTGAAGATAGAGAAATGAGAATATAAAGGGGAGAAAAGTACCAAAGAAATAATACTAGAAAAATACTCATTAAGGAGCCAAAATGATTAAATAAGGCCCATATCAAGGCTTGTCATTGTGATATTTCAGACCACATGGGGTAAAGTCATTACCCTAAAGGCTTCCAGAGTAAACAGCATGATCTCTCCCCCAGCGTTCTTGAATAAGATTATAGGACTTTTCACATCAGCATTGGAAAGTGGAAGGAAATAGAGCAATAGCTTCTAAATGTGGAATGAGAATATTTTCAACCAAGAAGTCCATATTAAGTTATCATTCAGTTATTAGGATAACATGAAAATGTTTGCAGAAAACAAAATCTCCAAAAGCTTACCTTCAAAGCATCCTGTGTCGAGAAGTAAATAGAGTATATGCCTCATCAAAGATGAATAAATCAGGATGCACACTGGATATCCTCCCCAGAAGAGAGGACATTGGCATTCCTAGGAAGAAAGAGAGGGGAAATTCATGGACCACTGCTGTTCACAGGCCTCGAGTTGTTCACTAGGCTCATGTGGTGACAGCAGGAGACCTATAAAGTGTCAGGAGGGGTGTCTTAACATAAACAATAGAAAGAATAGAGGATTTGTCAGGTTTGACCTGGACAATTGCACTGAGAAGCATTTCATAGGTATAAAAACACTTATCCAGATTCATAGAAATGTCTGCAAATAAAAATGTTGTAGATAGGAGGTATAGTTACAATATACTTTTTCAGCTTACCTATAAAGAATATATTGTCATAAAAGCAAAAACATTAAATTATGGATTTAAGCAAAAAATGTGATTCAACATATTGAGAGTTTAGTGAAGGGACCTGGGAGGTGTTGTCCTCAAAAAGACAACAGTAGAAAACACTAAGGAATTGGCTAATGGAGCTATATGAATATATTTTTAGAAACATGAAGTACCCATTAGAAGAAACTGTAGAGCAGTAAAAAATAATTGACTCAAAGTGAGGAGTAAGGTAATTATTTGTTTTATCATTATTCAAGTTTCAATGCTATGAATATGTACTACTTTGGTAAAAATTTATTTTTTAACATAATCTGGCCAGGTGTGGTGGTTCACGTCTGAATCTCAGCACTTTGGAAGTCTGAGGTGAGAGGATTCCATGAGCTCAAGAGTTCAAGACCAGCCTGGATAATATGGCAAGACCCCGTGTCTATGAAAATAGAAATTTTTAAAAAATGAGCCAGACATGGTAATGTATGCCTGTAGTCCCAGCTACTCAGAAGGCTGAGGTGGGAGGATCATTTGAACCTGGGCAGCTGAGGCTACAGTGAGCTGTGATCATACCACTGCATTTCAGCCTGGGTGACAGAATAAGACCCTGGCTCAAACAATAATAATAATGCAATAAAGTGATCTATTCAATGTTCTAAGGGATTATTTAAGTAAATACATTGTAAAATGCTGAAAAAGCTAGGTCCAGGAAGGAAATTCAGGTGGGGGAAGGGAGGAGGAGGGACCTGCCTGTTTTATACTGTATGAAGAAGCTTCTGCTGTCAGCATTTTTTGCTGGTTTAAACAGATACGGTCTTGTTTCTTCACGCATATTAATAGGATGGATTGTGGTTCCTAAAAATACATGTCCCCATGCTAATCATCATAACCTGCACATATGACTTTATTTGCAGAAAGGATCCTTGTAGATGTAATTAATTTAAGGATTTAAAGCCTTTATCAATTTGGAAAAGTTTATTTTGTCTTTGAGTTCTTTGTATCCCAGAGGGAGTTTGAACTCAGACCATAAAGTCATGGGAAGACCGGCTTGAGGTTATACATTCTCATGAAGGATTCTCCTCTCTTGCTATCCAATGCTATGCTTTAGAATTGCAAGTTGTCTTGCCAAAACCTTGTGCCTAGCAAGTTTATTTCTATCTAGTTCATCCCTAAACACTAAGGGTGAATGTTAGTTGCCATTGCTTCTAGTGTGGGAATTTCATAAGATTCTCCATAGCCAACCTTATATTTTTTTCCTTCTGTGCATTATGAATCCATAAAAGTAAAAACTGGCATCTTCAAGATTTAATAGAAACCCTTGGGATGAAATTTGTCTTTCTTGTTTACCTTGCAGGGCCTCATACTTTCACTTTGTTTTGGGTGTTATGGATTCCTTACTTTCAGAGCACCCCAGCAATACATTCAGAAAATATATATGTTATCGTATGCTTTAGTCTTTTTCATTTGAAAGGATATTTCAGGATTTGTGTGCCATTAGACTGCCAGAAACAGAAGTACCACTTGTTTTATTTCATTGTGCGTTGGTTGCTGACCTGTTTAATTGGTTCATGGTTAAGATTTCATTCGTATAATAATTTTTCAGTTAAAATATAAGAAAAACAAGAAGGTAGAACAGCACATAGAGTTATAACTGTAGCTACACATCTACACCATCTCCAGGAAGATGGGCATTTTGAGTTTCATTGTCCTAGTTGTCTCGTACTTCCAGAAGACCCAAGTGTTCTTTCTGCCCAGAGTCTTGTGCTTTATCAGACTAATTTTTTTAACAGTGACTTATATTTTATGGCAAATGAAAGTATAAGAAGAAGAAATTTAAACATAATAATACACTTTGTAGAAACTGCCCTTAAAATGCTAAAACTTTAGTACTAAAAAAAGAGAGAGAGAAAAGTCGAGATGCTGTCATTTCTATAAGTGGAGTGTATTGTGCTAGGGACTGATTTTTTGTTTTGCTATCCACTATTTTAAAGCTGACTTAATGGACTTTCCAGTATTTTTCTTTTGTATGAACTTTCTGGTCATTTATCAGCCCGTGAGTATACTCTGTCAGCGACAGACTTGACATTATGGCACTGTAATGGATACAGAGTAGGTACTGGAGATCGAAATCATCTTGTCTATGATATCGTTGACTTTTTTGAACTATCTATAGTCTTTTTTGGTTTATTTTCACTGAACAGTGTTTAGGTGGACCAAAAGAGGCAGATCTCTAAATTCTGTCAAATCTTTTTGTTCTTCTTTAATTAGTTTTGTCACAGTTTTCTTACACAATAGTTTTGATGGAGATTCTGTATGCTTTTCTTTGCATTCAAGGAACCCCTTTAAAGTAAAGATGTTTTTCTGGGGAAAAAAATGAGCAAAATAATTCACTTTCAAAATTAGTTGTGGATTACCTTTAGTTTTTGCTTGTTTGTTTGTTTTGAATGGAATTAGAAATCAGAAGAAGTTAAATAATGGAGATCTAAAGTCTTAATTATACAGCAATAATACCTGGTATTTAAAAATGAAAATCCGTAAGAAACATATATTTGTGTGTATTTACCATTTTTGTCTGATATGCTTATTTAACATAACATTTCATAATCTAGTCTTTCACTAAGGCTTGTAATATGTGATTGAATCATTAAGAATTGATTTATGACCAGGCGCAGTGGCTCACGCTTGTTAATCCCAGCACTTTGAGAGGCTGAGGCAGGTGGATTACCTGAGGTCAGGAGTTCGAGACCAGTCTGGCCAACATGGTGAAACGCCATCTATACTAAAAATACAAAATTAGCTGGACGTGGTGGTGGGTGCCTGTAATCCCACCTACTCGGACGGCTAAGGCAGAAGAATCTCTAGAACCCGGGAGGCAGAAGTTGCAGTGAGCTAAGATCTCAAAAAAAAAAGATTAATTTGTATGATTTTCCAACATTATGTATAACATAAAGTATATATTTATATAAAACGAAGGCAAGTAAGTTGATTGCGTGAGTTGGATTCAGAGAAAACTATTTGTGTTGTAGATCTGAGTAGTCTTATTTTCTGATTAAAAGTGTTCTCCTCAGCTATGGTATCTTCATGGAGAGAAGGTTAAAGATACTACCCACCATCAGCTCATCATCCAACTTTTGTCTGGAAAATACATAGAAATATAGCAAAACACACACTCTAAAATAAAGATGTCATTTTAGTCTACCAAATGTCAAGGCAGCCAATCAGCTCGTTGTGTTCTTCTTTCTGATGCTAGGTATCCTTGTATTTTCAGAGACAAAGGATACCTCTGGAACATTGGACTTTACTTCTACGAATGGAAGAATCATAGTCACTTAACCTTCGAGCTACAGTTTTATTCTCTGCCGTAGCCATCTACCTACATCACGAGGAAAAAGTCATTTCAGTTGATTCAGAAAGCAAAGCACATATATAGGTTTGAACTGTGACTGAACAATAGCGAGAAAACAGAGATAGTCACAGCCATTTTTATTTTTAGTATGGGAGGAGGAAGAGGAGAAAGGTTTTCTGGGAAAGAAAGTAGTTTTTTCCATTTACTTCAAGGCTTGGACAAAAACAAGCTACCTTATCCACGAGCTGTGGGCATTTCCAGTAGGGGATATGGAGCAACTGTAACCTAGCCCAGGTGCCCCTTCCACAAATGTAACTGTATTCTAAGAGTGCAAAGCCATTTGGCAGTGCTTTCTCGTGGACTTGAAGAAGAGAGGACATGAACTCTGTCCAAATCAACATATCAAAGTTGCCGATATAGGCAACAGGCAAATACTTATCTAACCACACTATTTTTAATAACTTTAGTGAGATAGTTTTTAATAACTGTGTTCATAGCATAGAAAAAATGATTATACCCCAATATTTTTGTATTAAGGATTATTCTTGGGGAGAACTGTGCCGTGAACACCAGAGTAAAATATTGGAGGACATGATATTCTTTATTGATTTATCTAATTAATTAGCACCTGATACCAAATGATAGGTCATAAATATTTTAAGGAACCTAAAAAAAATCTCTCCTAAATATGATTTTTAGGTGGTAAAAGGAGAGGAAGATCAGGTTAAAATGTAGAAATTAGACAGTGTAGGGCAACTTTCTAAATTAAAATTTCTTCAGATTATAACAAAAGGATGGGTTTTATAACACCAGAGGCATTGGTTTTGAGAGTAAAGTGTTGGATTCACAGCAAAGATTGCATTTTAATCTAAGTGAATAATGATTCTGTGAGGTATTTTTCATTTTCTTTGCATGTTTTAGGGTAGGATTATATTTGTGACTTTTATGGTTGCTGCAGGTAGAATGTGCACACTTTTTAAAATTGGTGATAAATTAAAAATAAATATTAAAGGAGATGACCAACCTAAGGCAATGATGCTTTAGTAACACAAGATGAACTAACTGCAGATTCAGAGATGCTGTCTTGTGCCAGCCTCCCATTTTTAACGTAATAAGCTATGATACAAAGAACAGAGTAGCCCCTTCTTCCACCTCTACCCACCCACATCCAAGCAGATATTTCATTGATAAAATGGTTGTTGGATGTGAAGATGGGTGGGTGGGGGGTAATTTTTTTTTTTTAATTGGTAATGCAGTCATTTGTAAGACTGGTAGTAAGAAATTTCTCTTCTAGCTGCATGGTTCTCAGTCACAGAACTATCTTCCCTTCAGGAATGCTAATGTGAATTTCAAAGTCTACTGCAAACTGTGTAAATGTAATAGGATTATATGTCTCTTGTTCATGACTAAAATTCTATCTCTTCAAATAGACGTGAATTCCCTGGCTTCCCTTAACACTTGGATTACTAAGGTCAGGGTATTCATGTCTGTTTATCTCAGGTGCCATCTCAGGATTGCATCAGAAACATGTAATGTTTGTACATTTTTTGTTTTCATTTCTAAAGAGAACAGAAGCACTAACACTCTTTCCAGGTAGCAATGAAAGAACAAGGAGACCGCCTTTGCTCCAGAGGCTCTAAAAACTAACAGAGGAGTGTGAAAACTCAGCCTCACCACTACTCAGAATGCAAACAAATACAAAAGTTGTGAAACAATGCCTCTTTATGCCAACCATGTTATGAAAAATTTACATTGTGAGAAAAACAAAATAAAAAACAAATCACTCTTTTAGCTGAATTGTATGGGGAATGAGAATTTAAAACCTACTAGAGTCTATTAAACTTAGCAAGTACATAAAGTAATCTGCCTCATAGCAGGATATGAGAAGTAGGAACTGAAAATGGGAAAGCTGGGGGTTTTTGAAGACTTTGTAATTATGCCAGGAAGGGTTTTGAAAGCCTATACCAGAAGAATGACTTTAGGAATGGATTAGAAGGAGTATACATAAAAAGCATTTTAGAAAATAAAACAATGGGACTTAACAGCTAACTTTATGTACAGAGCACAGGATAGTGATGAGTTGGAATTTCGGACTCAGTGTGGTTTTAGGCCAATGAGAATAGGATAATATTGACATTAAAAAGTTGACATCAATAATTGACATAAAAATGCACACACACAGATTGCACATACACAGTGAGAGAAGACTTAAATATGCAAGAATAATTATTCTAGAAACATATATATATATATATAAAGGTTTTCTGGGAAAGAAAGTAGTTTCTTCCATTTACTTCAAGGCTTGGACAAAAACAAGCTACCTTATCCACGAGCTGTGGGCATTTCCAGTAGGGGATATGGAGCAACTGTAACCTAGCCCAGGTGCCCCTTCCACAAATGTAACTGTATTCTATATATATGAATCATTTGTATAAAGGTTGAAGTTGATACCAGTTTCTACTGAAAGCACAGAGGACAGGTACAGGCCTAAGACCTAGAGGCAAACTGGTGTGATGACAAGGATGCTCCTTCACTTGGAAATGCTAGGGACATGACTCAAATCATAGTTTGTTCCACTCACGACTTGAGTGTACTTGGTTGAACCACTTAACCTCTCAATATTCTTATCTATGAAGTGGATAATAATTCCAATTTTTTGATGCTTTTACCAGTGCTTATCATTGCTCAGGAAATATTGATCTCCTTTTCTTTTTCAAACCTCGGAAGATAGCAATCCTTAGAAGGCAGGGAAAATGGAAGTATTACAAGACATGTTTTTTTAAAGTAAGTGAGTGGAAATTAGTGGAGAGATTCATTGTTATATGAATACAAGGGTGAAGGTGGGAGTTTTTGTGACCAAATGATCTTCCTCTTAGAAATCCTCAATTAAAAAAGAAAGAAAGAAAGAAAAAAGAAATCCTCAGTAGAGTTAGCATATTGAAGGCTCTTAGATTGTGGCAATAAAGAAGTGTATTACTTTTTTTTTCTTTTACGTAACAGAGTTTTCTCTAACTCATTTACCTATGACTGTTTATCATGAAATAGCACCTAAGATCTTTATGCTATTTAAAATGTGGGTATGGTATCATAAAAATCACATAGGGGCAATTAAAAAAAATATGTGTGTGGTATTGTCAAATGTTTGTAAGATAATTGTGTAAATAAAGACAGTAAAATGATTTGGCAATTGAGTGGATGTAGCTGAATATACAGACTCTAGTCTCAACAAAGTAATTGTATATTTTTTTAAATAATAATTTTGGGACCAAGGGCTAACAGCAAACAAATATTGAGTAGATGGATTTACAAAATATTTGCCAAAGAAAACCAATAAATAAGTAGCTTTAAAATTCAGGGTTCAAAGAGTGATGATAGGACCACCCTGTACAAATATGAAGAAAAAAGAGAGAAAAATATTGGGGTAAATATATTGAAGGTGTTCGAAAGGGAGGAAATACTTGAGTAAGTATGATTTTTGGGTGAGGGGATATGATTAATGCATAAAGGAGTTCAGGATTTGGAAAAGAAAATCCTTTTTTCTTTCTTCTAAACTCCAAGGGAAACTATCAGAACTGAAGTATAGGGGCAATGTGGAAGAAAGATAAAAGACCTCTTTATAAAATGGCTCAATGTATGTAGAAACCTCTCTCCCAGTAGTTATGCGTGATCTTCTCATTTTAAATCCAGTAATTACTTTTCAGCCCAAAATAGTTTTCTTTTGTTCTTTTTCTTTTTCTTTTTTTTTTTAGACGGAGTCTCGCTCTGTTGTCCAGACTGTAGAGCCTGCAACCTACGCCTCCCGGTTCAAGGGATTCTCCTGCCTCAGCCTCCCCAGTAACTGGGATTACAAGGTGTGTGCCACCACACCCGGCTAATTTTTTTGTATTTTTAGTAGAGAAAGGGTTTCACCTTATTAGCCAGGATGGTCTTGATCTCCTGGCCTGGGCCTCCCAAAGTGCTGGGATTACAGACGTGAGCCACCACGCCCGGCCCAAAGAGTTTTCTTTCTGAGACTCCGTAACTCTACTCCTGTTTTGCAGTTTTCTCCTGGTGCTTACTCTGTCTCTCTACTGCTCAGATCCCAATTTGCTGAGCTCCGCTTCTCTTTCTCCACTGAAACCTTACATAGCATCATTCTTCAAGCTTCTCCTTTTGTGGTTTCCATCTTTAATGTCTCCCCAGATCATTCCAGCTCTGCCTAGGATTTAAGCTCTTTAGATAATCCCCAGATCTTTATTTCAAGGGAAGTCTCCCTCTCAGTACTAGGCTTAGAATTTTCCCCTGCTGAACACCAGTCACCTTACAGAGAATATAATGATCATTCAAATTCATTGTTTCTAAAAGTGAACCTATTTTCTCTTCCTGAGTTTTCAGTCTTAAGGAGTTTCGTGTCCGTTGGTCCATTAACAGAATCAGGCTTAGAATCCTGTCAGTTCCATCCTCATGAGGACTCTCCAGCCTATTCCCTTTTTCTAGACCACTGTTGATATCTACCTGAGAATTGTAGTAACATCCCATGGCTCTGGGTACATTTCTTACAAATCCATCACAATTATGAAGCAAAGGTCATCTGTGTAGAGTAACTCGTATCATTGTCTCAGTTACCTGCCCAATAATTTTCAGTGGCTGTCCTTTTCTATTCAAAGTCATTATTACCGTGCACACTTGTATGTCTCTCATATCCCTCATCCACTAGCCATTAATCAGGCATTACCCATAATCTACAAACACTCATCAACTCTTGGCTTCTCCTTTAACCTGGAAATCTCACCTTTCTTCACTTGTTGTGATCCTATATTCTATCCTAGTCCCATCTCATGTATCTCTTTCTCCAAATAATTCCATTCTCCCTGTTGTAATTCAGCAATTCTCAGTATTCATTCCCTTCTTATTTATACTTTATGTTTAGGAATTATACCTTAAAGGTTTTCTTGTTGGATTTTTCAGCTCCCAAAATGCAGAAAGTGTACCTTATTCATCTTTATATCCCCAGTGCCCCAAATAGTGATATATTACACATTTAAAAGTTACTCCACAAATGTTTGCTCAATAAATATTAATCCATGTGCCATTATTGGAGGTTCAGAGGTTTGGGAAACTATGATGAACAAAAATACATGTAATGAATGTATGATTTTATTCTGGAAAGTCAAATGTAGAAATTATAACACATTAAAATTACTATAACAAAACACTTTTTCTGTGCTTAAATCAAGTAATGGAAAGGGGAACTGTGCTTATGAGAGTTTAATCTCCTAGAGAGTAGAGGCTCTATCAGCTTTACTGTGTGTGTGCATATTTTACAGATTCCTTCAAAAGTGTATTTCTAGTGAAATAAAAATGAGATGATGAGAAAATGCCATACAACCCAATTCTCTGATGCCAGGATTCTGAATCAAATTTATATAATTTCTCAGGTGCCACTCTATGAATTTACATGAGACTGAGAGAATTTTGTCCCTTACCTACAACAGAGTGGGCCAAAAATGTGGCTTCTCTTTCTCTTTCTTTAGAATAGTGCTTTTCAATTGGGGGGTGAATTTTTCCCTCTAGGGACACTTGCAACATCTGAAGACATTTTCAATGATCACAACTAGGGGAGCAGAGGCTGTTACTGGAATAGTTCTGGCATAGCAATAGTGCTGAGATTCAGAAATGCTGCATCTGGAACCAGAAGGGGAGTGTTGGCTTCACTTCTCATGATTAAACAAATCTAATTTGAAAATATTTGTTCATTTTCAGGACTATTCAAAATGCTTCCCATACAAACAATATTTCTTACAACTTGTGCTTATTGTTAATAACATAAGCTAACTGGTTTAACTGTGTGTATAGATAGAAATTAATTACAAATGCATTTTAATTTGAAGTAGTCCTAAACACTTTTTTACAGAATCATTTGTTTCTACATATGTGTCCAAGGAACTTCAGAATTTACAACTGGCTGGTGGATGGTGATGTGACAGTTGCAAAACTGCAAACTCACAATTCAATTCTAAAACACTTGTGTAGACTGAAAATTTGAGTACTGTGTCATCTTATTAGCAACTCCCCGTGGAAGCCTAGGTTTTGGAATGACAGGTATGGCATAATTATACTTCACAAAAAGAGCTGTTTATTATGTTTTAGAACCTGTTTAAATGTAGTTTGTATTGGTATTATTACAACAATCTAATCTACTGTTAACGTAGGTGGTCTCTAATAAGTACTTTTTTCTTCCTTACATTACCAGGAAAATAACTTTGTCTACATGGTTGTTGTTATCTACCATATTAGATTATTTATTCACTGATGCTAACTACCCATATTTGCTGGGCTTAAAAGATCCTCACCCTTTCCTTAACTCCCAACTGCAATTTTAGCATGCCAGTTATCTTCAATCACTCTAGACCACTTCTTCCTCATAACCCTGCTCTGCATTGGCCATGCCATGTATATTATAACTTCCTCATTAGTTATTTCATCTTATGGGTTAAATTTATACATAATACTCCCTATCTTTACCAGTTACCTCGTCTGAACAGTGTGTTTTCTTCTTTAGTTTGTGGAACTATGAATCAAATTGCATACCCTCTCCTTGCCATGGGATAGGTGGCATGATTTCCCAGCCATTGCCTATGGCACTCGTTTCCCGGATTTTGAATATTAAATTGAGTGGGCCCAGGTGGTGCTTTTCATCAAAACTTCTTGCTATTAAGAACCGCTTTAGGGCGTGCCCAAATTGGCCGAATAGGAACAGTTCCAGCCTCCAGCTCCCAGCGTGAGCAACACAGAAGACGGGTGATTTCTGCATTTTCAACTGAGGGTACCGGGTTTTGTCTCACTGGGGCGTGTCGGACAGTTGGCACTGGTCCGCAGGTGCAGCCCAACCAGCGAGAGCTGAAGCAGGGCGAGGCATCACCTCACCTGGGAAGCGCAAGGGGGAAGGGAATTCCTTTTCCTAGCCAAAGGAATTGAGACACACAACACCTGGAAAATCGGGTAACTCCCACCCTAATACTGCGCTTTACCAAGTGTCTTAGCAAACGGCACACCAGGACATTATATCCCACACCTGGCCCAGAGGGTCCAACGCCCACGGAGCCTCTCTCATTGCTAGCACAGCAGTCTGAGATCTAACTGCAAGGTAGCAGCGAGGCTGAGGGAGGGATGCCCGCCATTGCTGAGGCTTAAGCAGGGTAAACGAAACCTCCTGGGAAGCTTGAATTGGTGGAGCCCACCACAGCTCAAGGAGGCCGGCCCTGCCTCTGTAGACTCCTCCTCTGGGGACAGGGCATAGCTAAACAAAAAGCAGAAGAAACCTCGGCAGAGGTAAATGCCCCTGTCTGACAACTTTGAAGAGAGCAGTGGATCTCCCAGCACGGACGTTGAGATCTGAGAATGGACAGACTGCCTGCTCAAGTGGGTCCCTGACCCCTGAGTAACCTAACTGGGAGACATCCCCGACTAGGTGTAGACCGACACCTCACACCTCACATGGTGGGATACAC
Source organism: Rhinopithecus roxellana (assembly GCF_007565055.1). Classification (NCBI taxonomy): domain Eukaryota; kingdom Metazoa; phylum Chordata; class Mammalia; order Primates; family Cercopithecidae; genus Rhinopithecus; species Rhinopithecus roxellana. The sequence goes on along the minus strand of NC_044562.1, from coordinate 135,217,574 downwards.
CCCTGAGACGAAGCTTCCAGAGCAAGAATCAGACAGCAACACTCACTGTTCAGCAATATTCTATCTTCTGCAGCCTCCGCTGCTGATACACAGGAAAAGGGTCTGGAGTGGACCTCAAGCAAACTGCAACAGACCTACAGCTGAGGGTCCTGGCTGTTAGAAGGAAAACTAACAAACAGAAAGGACACCCACACCAAAACCCCATCAATACGTCACCATCATCAAAGACCAAAGGCACATAAAACCACAAAGATGGGGAAAAAACAGTACAGAAAAGCTGCAAATTGGCCAGGCACGGTGGCTCAAGCCTGTAATCCCAGCACTTTGGGAGGCCGAGACGGGCGGATCACGAGGTCAGGAGATTGAGATCATCCTGGTAACATGGGTGAAACCCCATCTCTACTAAAAAATACAAAAAACTAGCCAGGAGAGGTAGCGGGCGCCTGTAGTCCCAGCTACTCGGAGGCTGAGGCAGGAGAATGGCGTGAACCCGGGAGGCGGAGCTTGCAGTGAGCTGAGATCCGGCCACTGCACTCCAGCCCGGGCGACAGAGCGAGACTCCGTCTCAAAAAAAAAAAAAAAAAAAAAAAAAAAAGCTGGAAATTCAAAAAAATCAGAGCACATCTCCACCTCCAAAGGGGCGCAGCTCATCGCCAGCAACGGAACAAAGCTGGACAGAGAATAACTTGGACGAGTTGAGAGAAGAAGGCTTCAAGTCAATCAAACTTCTCAGAGCTAAAGGAGGAATTACATAACCAGTGCAAAGACACTAAAAACCTTGAAAAAGAATGGATAACTAGAATAATCAATGCAGAGAAGACCTTAAAAGAACTGATAGAGATGAAAACCATAACATGAGAACTATATGACAAATGCACAAGCTTCAGTAACCAACTCGATCAACTGGAAGAAAGAGTATCAGAGATTGAACATCAAATGAATGAAATGAAGTGAGAAGAGAAGTGTAGAGAAAAAAAGAGTAAAACGAAATGAACAAAGCCTCCAAGAAATATGGGATTATGTGAAAAGACCAAATCTACATCTGATTGGTGTGCCTGAAAGTGATGGGGAAAATGGAACCAAGTTGGAAAACACTCTGCAGGATATCATACAGGAGAACTTCCCCAATCTAGTAAGGCAGGCCAACATTCAAATTCAGGAAATACAGAGAATGCCACAAAGATACTCCTCGAGAAGAGCAACACCAAGACACATAATTGTCAGATTCACCAAAGTTGAAATGAAGGAAAAAATGTTAAGGGCAGCCAGAGAGAAGGTCGGGTTACACACAAAGGGAAAGCCCCATCAGACTAACAGCAGATCTCTCGGCAGAAACTCTACAAGCCAGAAGAGAGTGGGGGCCGATATTCAACATTCTTAAAGAAAAGAATTTTCAACCCAAAATTTCATATCCAGTCAAACTAAGTTTCATAAGTGAAGGAGAAATAAAATCCTTTACAGACAAGCAAATGCTTAGAGATTTTGTCACCACGAGGCCTGCCCTACAAGAGATCCAGAAGGAAGCACTAAACATGGAAAGGAACAACAGGTACCAGCCATTGCAAAAACATGTCACAATGTAAAGTCCATCAATGCTAGGAAGAAACTGCATCAACTAGCGAGCAAAATAACCAGCAAATATCATAATGACAGGATCAAGTTCACACAAAACAATATTAATGTTAAATGTAAATGGACTAAATGGTCCAATTAAAAGACACAGACTGGCAAATTGGACAAAGAGTCAAGACCCATCAGTTTGCTGTATTCAGGAGACCCATCTCACATGCAGAGACACATATAGGCTCAAAATAAAGGGATAGAGGAAGATCTACCAAGCAAATGGAAAACGAAAAAAAGCAGGGGTTGCAATCCTAGTCTCTGATAAAACAGACTTTAAACCATCAAAGATCAAAAGAGGAAAAGAAGGCCATTACATAATGGTAAAGGGATGAATTCATCAGGAAGAGCTAACTATCCTAAATATATATGCATGCAATACAGGAGCACCCAGATTCTTAAAGCAAGTCCTTACAGACTTACAAAGAGACTTAGACTCCCATACAATAGTAATGGGAGACTTTAACACCCCACTGTCAACATTAGGCAGATCAATGAGACAGAAAGTTAACAAGGATATCCAGGAATTGAACTCAGCTCTGCACCAAGTGGACCTAATAGACATCTACAGAATTCTGCAACCCAAATCAAGAGAATATACATTCTTCTCAGCACCACATCACACTTATTCCAAAATTGATCACATAGTTGGACGTAAAGCACTCCTCAGCAAATGTAAAAGAACAGAAATTATAACAAACTGTCTCTCAGACATTCAATCAAATTAGACTCAGGACTAAGAAAACTCAGTCAAAACCACTCAACTACATGCAAACTGCACAACCTGCTCCTGAATGACTACTGGGGTACTTAACAAAGTGAAGGCAGAAAATAAAGATGTTCATTGAAACCAATGAGAACAAAGATACAACATACCAGAATCTCTGGGACACATTAAGCACTGGTGTAGAGGGAAATTTATAGCACTAAATGCTCACAGGAGAAAGCAGGAAAGATCTAAAATTGGACACTCTAACATCACAATTAAAAGAACTAGAGAGCAAGAGCAGACACATTCAAAAGCTAGCAGAAGGCAAGAAATAACTAAGATCAGAGCAGAACTGAAGGAGATAGAGACACAAAAAAGCCTCCAAAAAATCAATGAATCCAGGAGCTGTTTTTTGAAAAGATCAACAAAATTGACAGGACTGCTAGCAAGACTAATAAAGAAGAAAAGAAGAAGAATCAAATAGACTCAATAAAAAATGATAAAGGGATATCACCACCGACCCCACAGAAATACAAACTACCATCAGAGAATACTATAAACACCTCTATGCAAATCAACTAGAAACTCTAGAAGAAATGGATAATTTCCTGGACACTTACACTCTCCCAAGACTAAACCAGGAAGAAGTTGAATCTCTGAATAGACCAATAGCAGGCTCTGAAATTGAGGCAATAATTAATAGCCTACCAACCAATAAAGGTCCAGGATCAGAGAGATTCACAGCCGAATTCTACCAGAGGTACAAGGAGGAGTTGGTATCATTACTTCTGAAACTATTCCAATCAATAGAAAAAGAGGGAATCCTCCCTAACTCATTTTACGAGGCCAACATCATTCTGATACCAAAGCCTGGCAGAGACACAACAAAAAAAGAGAATTTTAGACCAATATCCCTGATGAATATCGATGCAAAAATCCTCAATAAAATACTGGCAAACCGAATCCAGCAGCAGGTCAAAAAGCTTATCCACCATGATCAAGTGGGCTTCATCCCTGGGATGCAAGGCTGGTTCAATATGCAAGTCAATAAACATGTAATATGCAAGTCATAAACATAATTGAGCATATAAACAGAACCAAAGACAAACCACATGATTATCTCAATAGATGCAGAAAAGGCCTTTGACAAAATTCAACAGCCCTTCATGCTAAAACTCTCAATAAATTCGGTATTGATATCTCAAAATAATAAGAGCTATTATGACAAACCCACAGCCAATGTCATACTGAATGGGCAAAAACTGGAAGCATTCCCTTGAAAACTGGCACAAGACAGGGATGCCCTCTCTCACCACTCCTATTCAACATAGTGTTGGATGTTCTGGCTAGGGCAATCAGGCAAGAGAAAGAAATAAAGTATATTCAGTTAGGAAAAGAAGTCAAATTGTCCCTGTTTGCAGATGACATGATTGTATGTTTAGAAAACCCATCATCTCAGCCCAAAATCTCCTTAAGCTGATAAGCAACTTCAGCAAAGTCTCAGGATACAAAATTAATGTGCAAAAATCACAAACATTCTTATACACCAATAACAGACAAACAGAGAGCCAAATCATGAATGAACTCCCATTCACAATAGCTTCAAAGAGAATAAAATACCTAGGAATCCAGCTTACAAGGGATGTAAAGGACCTCTTCAAGGAGAACTACAAACCACTGCTCAGTGAAATCAAAGAGGACACAAACAAATGGAAGAACATACCATGCTCATGGATAGGAAGAATCAATATTGTGAAAATGGCCATACTGCCCAAGGTAATTTATAGATTCAATGCCATCCCCATTAAGCCACCAATGAGTTTCTTCACAGAATTGGAAAAAACTGCTTTAAAGTTCATGTGGAACCAAAAAAGACCCTGCATTGCCAAGACAATCCTAAGCCAAAAGAACAAAGCTGGAGGCATCATGCTATCTGACTTCAGATCATGCTACTGACTTCAAACTACAAGGCTACAGTAACCAAAACAGCATGGCACTGGTACCAAAACAGAGATATAGACCAATGGAACAAAACAGAGCCCTCAGAAATAATACCACACATCTACATCCATCTGATCTTTGACAAACCTGACAAAAACAAGAAATGGGGAAAGGATTCCCCATTTAATAAATGTGCTGGGAAAATTGGCTAGGCATAAGTAGAAAGCTGAAACTGGATACTTTCCTTACTCCTTAAAGGAAAATTAATTCAAGATGGATTAGAAAGTTAAATGTTAGACCTAATACCATAAAAACCCTAGAAGAAAACCTAGGTAATACAATTCAGGACATAGGCATGGGCAAGGACTTCGTGTCTAAAACACCAAAAGCAATGACAACAAAAGCAAAATTGACAAATGGATCTAATTAAACTAAAGAGCTTCTGCACAGCAAAAGAAACTACCATCAGAGTGAACAGGCAACCTACAGAATGGGAGAACATTTTTGCAATCTACTCATCTGACGAAGGGCTAATTTCCAGAACCTACAAAGAACTCAAACAAATTTACAAGAAAAAAAAAACCCCATCAAAAAGTGAGCAAAGGATATGAACAGACACTTCTCAAAAAAGACATTCATACAGCCAACAGACACATGAAAAATTGCTCGTCATCACTGGTCATCAGAGAAATGCAAATCAAAACCACAATGAGATACCATCTCACACCTGTTAGAATGGCAATCATTAAAAAATCAGGAAACAACAGGTGCTGGAGACGATGTGGAGAAATAGGAACACTTTTACACTGTTGGTGGGACTGTAAACTAGTCCAACCATTGTGGGAAACAGTGTGGCAATTCCTCAAGGATCTAGAACTAGAAATACCATTTGACCCAGCCATTCCATTACTGGGTATATACCCAAAGGATTATAAGTCATGCTGCTATAAAGACATATGCACACATATGTTTATTGTGGCACTATTCACAATAGCAAAGACTTGGAATCAACCCAGATGTCCATCAGTGACAGACTGGATTAAGAAAATGTGGCACATATATACCATGGAATACTATGCAGCCATAAAGAAGCATGAGTTCATGTCCTTTGTAGGGACATGGGTGCAGCTGGAAACCATCATTCTCAACAAACTATCGCAAGAACAGAAAACCAAATACCGCATGTTTTCACTCATAGATGGAAATTGAACAATGAGATCACTTGGACACATGAAGGGGAACATCATACGCTAGGTCCTATTGTAGGGAGGGGGGCAGGGAGGGATAACATTAGGAGATATACCTAATGTAAATGACGAGTTGATGGGTGCAGCACACCAACATGGCACATGTGTACATACGTAACAAACCTGCACGTTGTACACATGTACCCTAGAACTTAAAGTATAATTTAAAAAAATGAACAACAACAACAAAAAAGAACCGCCTTAGTGTTTTGTTTTGCTTTGTTTTGTTTTTGAGACGGAGTCTCACTCTGTTACCCAGGCTGGAGTGCAGTGGTGCAATCTCAGCTCACTGCAAGCTCCGCCTCCTGGGTTTACACCATTCTCCTGCCTCAGCCTCCCGAGTGGCTGGGACTACAGGCGCCCGCCACCACACCCAGCTAATTTTTTGTACTTTTGGTAGAGACGGCGTTCACCATGTTAGCCAGGATGGTCTCAATCTCCTGACCTTGTGATCCACCTGCCTCAGCCTCCCAAAGTGCTGGGATTACACGCATGAGCCACCGTGCCCGGCCTAGTTTTGGCTTTTTACAGATGGTTTTTTTTTTTTTTTTCTCTCTCTCTTTTTCTTTTGAGACATGATCTGTATCATCCAGGCTGGAATGGAGAGGCACAATCTTGGCTCACTGCGGCCTCAACCTCCCAGGCTCAAGGGATTCTTTCACCTCCGCCTCCCAAGTAGCTGGGATGACAGGTGTGTGCCACCACTACCAATTAATTTTTGTATTTTGTGTAGAGACAGCTTTTGCCATGTTACCCAGGATGGTCTCAAACTCCTGAGCTCAAGCAATTTACCTGCCTTGGCCTGCCAAAGTGCTGGCATTCCGTGGGTGACCTACTATGCTGAGCCATAGATAATTTATTCTCCTGTTCTGTGAAATACCTCATACCTTTTCTTTTTCCTTTCTCTCTCTCTATTTCTATCTCTATCTTTCTAGCTCTTTTTTGTTAAGTTAACCAGAATTGGTTCTCTTAATTGTAATTTTAAAACTTTGACTGAGGTACCTCAATATTCCCAACTTGTTATTCCTGTATTCTGTGTTGAAAAGAATGGCATCATTGAAAAATTACTCTGGAATTTTCTCAATTTTTAACCAATCATATTTTATTAAACACAAGATCTTACAGGTTTTACCCTAAATCTATTCTCCTCTCTCCCTTGTTACTGCTGCCAATTTAGTTTAATACTTCATCATGGCCAGGCGTGGTGGCTCACGAGCCTGTAATCCCAGCACTTTGGGAGGCCAAGGTGGGCGGATCATGAGGTCAGGAGATCGAGACCATCCTGGCCAACATGGTGAAACCTCGTCTCTACTAAAATAAAATACAAAAAAAAAAAAAAAAAAAAAAAATTAGCCGGGCATGGCTGTGGGCACCTGAAGTCCCAGCTACCCAGGAGGCTGAGGCAGGAGAATGGTGTGAATCCAGGAGGCGGAGCTTGCAGTGAGCCGAGATTGCACCACTGCAC
>NC_044562.1:135177711-135210492 GCF_007565055.1 Rhinopithecus roxellana | reverse complement strand
TCTGAGAGATTTCTTTCTGATGTGCGGCTTCATCACACAGATTTCACCCTTCCCTTTTTGGAACAGTTTGGTAACACTGTTGTCGTGGATTCCTCAAGGTATATTTGGGATCTCATTGAGGGCTATGGTGAAAAAGGAAATATCCTCACTTAATAACTAAAGAGAAGCTTTTGAGAAACTGCATTGCCATGTGTGAATGCAACTCACAGAGTTACACGTTTCTCCTCAGTGATCAGTTTGTTAACACAGTTTTCTGGAAATCTGCAATTAGATACTTCATAGCCCAATGAACCTTACGCTGACAAAGGACATATCCACAGATGAAACTAGAAAGAAGCTTTCTTAGAAACTTCTTGGTGATGTGTGAATTCATCTCACAGAGTTACACTTTTGTTAAGTGGAGCAGTCCATTAACACTCTCTTTGAGGAATCTGAGAACGGCTTCTTTGGATCGCATTGAGGCCTACGCTGATAAAGGAAATTTCATCCGTTCAAAACGTGAAGAAGCTTTCTGAGAAACGTCTTTCTGATCTGTGAGTTCATCTGACAGACTTATAACTTTGACTTCAGGAAGAAGTTTGCTTACACTCTTTCGTGGAATCTGTAAGTGATATTTGGGAGCCCAATACGGCCCATGGTGAAAAAGGAAATATCCTCACATAATAACTAGAGAGAAGCTTTCTGAGAGATTCCTTTCTGATGTGTGGCTTCATCACACAGAGTTCAAACCTTCACTTCTTGGAACAGATTTCTAACACTGTTATCGTGATTCGGTAAAGGTATATTGGGATCTCATTGAGAGCTATGGTGAAAAAGGAAATATCCTCACATAATAACTAAAGAGAAGCTTTCTGAGAAACCGCATTGCCATGTGTGAATGCAACTCACAGAGTTACACGTTTCTCTTCAGTGATCAGTTTGTTAACATAGTTTTCTGGAAATCTGCAATTAGATACTTCATAGCGTAATGAACTTTACGGTGACGAAGGAAATATCCACAGATGAAAACTAGAAAGAAGCTTTCTTAGAAACTTCTTGGTGATGTGGGAATTCATCTCACAGAGTTACATTTATGTTTCGTGGAGCAGTCCATTAACACTGTCTTTGAGGAATCTGAGAACGGCTTCTTTGGATCGCATTGAGGCCTTCGCTGATAAAGGAAATTTCATCGTTCAAAACGTGAAAGAAGCTTTCTGAGAAACATCTTTCTGATCTGTGAGTTCATCTCACAGGCTTATAACTTAGACTTCAGGAAGCAGTTTGCTAACACTCTCTTTGTGGAATCTGTAAAGTGATATTTGGGAGCCCATGGGGCCCATGTTGAAAAAGGAAATATTCTCACATAATAACTAGAGAGAAGCTTTCTGAGAGATTGCTTTCTGATGTGTGGCTTCATCACACAGAGTTCCACCATTCCGGTCTTGGAACAGTTTGCTAAGACTGTTGTCGTGGATTCTGCAAAGGTATATTTGGGAGCTCATTGAGGGCTATGGTGAAAAAGGAAATATCCTCACATAATAACTAAAGAGAAGCTTTCTGAGAAACTGCCTTGAAATGTGTGAATGCAACTCACAGAGTTACATGTTTCTCTTCAGTGATCATTTTGTTAACATAGTTTTCTGGAATCTGCAATTCGATACTTCATAGCGCAATGAACCTTACGGTGACAAAGGAAATATCCACAGAAGAAAACTGGAAAGAAGCTTTCTTAGAAACTTCTGGGTGATGTGTGAATTCATCTCACAGAGTTACTCTTATGTTTTGTGGAACAGTCCATTACCACTGTCTTTGAGCAATCTGCGAACTCCTTCTTTGGATCGCATTGAGGCCTTCGCCTATAAAGGAAATTTCATCCGTTCAAAACGTCAAAGATGCTTTCTGAGAAACTTCTTTCTGATCTGTAAGTTCATCTCACAGACTTATAACTTAGATTTCAGGAAGCAGTTTGCCAACAATCTTTTCGTGGAATCTGTAAAGTGATATTTGGGAGCCCATAGGGGCCAATGGCGAAAAAGGAAATATCCTCACATAATAACTAGAGAGAAGGTTTCTGAGAGATTCCTTTCTGATGTGTGGCTTCATCACACAGAGTTCAACCCTTCACTTCTCGGAACAGTTTGCTAACACTGTTGTCGTGGATTCTGCAAAGCTATATTGGGAGCTAATTGAGGGCTATGGTGAAAAAGGAAATATCCTCACATAATAACTAAAGAGAAGCTTTCTGAGAAACTGCATTGCCATGTGTGAATGCAACTCACAGAGTTACACGTTTCTCTTCAGTGATCAGTTTGTTAACACAGTTTTCTGGAAATCTGCAATTCGGTACTTCATAGCGCAATGAACCTTACGGTGACAAATGAAATATCCACAGATGAAAACTAGGTAGAAGCTTTCGTAGAAACTTCTTGGTGATGTGTGAATTCATCTCACAGAGTTACACTTACGATTCGTTGAGGAGTCCATTAACAATGTCTTTGAGGAATCTGAGAACGGCTTCTTTGAATCGCATTGAGGCCTACGCTGATAAAGGAAATTTCATCCGTTCAAAACGTGAAAGAAGCTTTCTGAGAAACGTCTTTCTGATCTGTGAGTTCATCTCACAGACTTATAATTTAGACTTCAGGAAGCAGTTTGCTAACACTCTTTTCGTGGAATCTGTAAAGTGATATTTGGGAGAACATAGGGGCTCATGCTGAAAAAGGAAATATCTTCACCTAATACCTAGAGAGAAGCTTTCTGAGAGATTCCTTTCTGATGTGTGGCTTCATCACACAGAGTTCCACCCTTCCCTTCTTGGAACAGTTTGCTACCACTGTTGTCGTGGATTCTGCAAAGGTATATTTGGGAGCTCATTGAGGGCTATGGTGAAAAAGGAAATATCCTCACATAATAACTAAAGAGAAGCTTTCTGAGAAACTGCATTGCCAAGTGTCAATGCAACACACAGAGTTACACGTTTCCCTTCACTGATCAGTTTGTTAACACAGTTTTCTGCAAATCTGCAATTCTATACTTCATAGCGCAATGAATCTTATGGTGACAAAGGAAATATCCACAGATGAAAACTAGAAAAAAGCTTTCTTAGAAACTTCTTGGTGATGTGTGAGTTCATCTCACAGAGTTACACTTATGTTTCGTGGAGCAGTCCATTAACACTGTCTTTGAGAAATCTGAAAACGGCTTCTTTGGATCGCACTGAGGCCTACGCTGATAAAAGAAATTTCATCTGTTCAAAACGTGAAAGAAGCTTTCTGAGAAACGTCTTTCTGATCTGTGAGTTCATGTCACAGACTTATAACTTAGACTGCAGGAAGCAGTTTGCTTACACTCTTTTCGTGGAATCTGCAAAGTGATATTTGGGAGCACATAGGGGCCCATGGTGAAAAAGGAAATATCCTCACATAATAATTAGAAAGAAGCTTTCTGAGAGATTCCTTTATGATGTGTGGCTTCATCAAAAAGAGTTCAACTCTTCACTTCTTGGAACAGTTTGCTAACACTGTTGTCGTGGATTCTGCAAAGGTATATAGGGAGCTCATTGAGGGCTAGGGTGAAAAAGGAATTATCCTCACATAATAACTAAAGAGAAGCTTTCTGAGAAACTGCATTGCCCTGTGTGAATGCAACTCACAGAGTTACACGTTTCTCTTCAGTGATCACTTTTTTAACACAGTTTTCTGGAAATCTGCTATTCGATACTTCATAGCGCAATGAACCTTACGGTGACAAAGGAAATATCCACAGATGAAAACTAGAAAGAAGCTTTCTTACAAACTTCTTGGTGATGTGTGAATTTATCTCACAGAGTTACACTTATGTTTCGTGGAGCAGTCCTTTAACAATGTCTTTGAGGGATCTGAGAACGGCTTCTTTGGATCGCATTGAGGCCTAAGCTGATAATGGAAATTTCATCCGTTCAAAACTTGAAAGAAGCTTTCTGAGAAACTTCTTTCTGATCTTTGAGTTCATCTCACAGACTTATAACTTAGATTTCAGGAAGCAGTTTGCTAACATTCTTTTCGTGGAATCTGTAAAGAGATATTTGGGAGCCCTTAGGGGCCCATGGTGAAAAAGGAAATATCCTCACATAATAACTAGAGAGAAGCTTTCTGAGAGATTCCTTTCGGATGTGTGGCTTCATCACACAGAGTCCACCCTTCCCTTCTGGGAACAGTTTGCTAACACTGTTGTCGTGGATTCTGCCAAGGTATATTTTGGAGCTCTTTGAGGGTTATGGGGAAAAAGGAAATATCCTCACATAATAAATAAAGAGAAGCTTTCTGAGAAACTGCATTGCCCTGTGTGAATGCAACTCACAGAGTTACACGTTTCTCCTCAGTGATCAGTTTGTCAACACAGTTTTCTGGAAATTTGCAATTCGATACTTCATTGCGCAATGAACCTCACGGTGACAAAGGAATTATCCACAGATGAAAACTAGAAAGAAGCTTTCTTAGACACTTCTTGGTGATGTGTGAATTCATCTCACAGAGTAACACTTATGTTTCGTGGAGCAGTCCATTAACAATATCTTTGAGGAATCTGAGAACGGATTGTTTGGATCACATTGAGGCCTATGCTGATAATGGAAATTTCATCCGTTCAAAACGTGAAAGAAGCTTTCTGAGAAACTCCGTTCTGATCTGTGAGTTCATCTCACGGACTTTTAACTTAGATTTCATGAAGCAGTTTGCTAACACTCTTTTCGTGGAATCTGTAAAGTGATATTTGGGAGCCCTTAGGGGCCCATGGTGAAAAAGGAAATATCCTCACATAATAACTAGAGAGAAGCATTCTAAGAGATTCCTTTTGGATGTGTGGCTTCATCACACAGAGTTCCACCCTTCCCTTCTGGGAACAGTTTGCCAACACAGTTGTCGTGGATTCTGCCAAGGTATATTTTGGAGCTCTTTGAGGGTTATGGGGAAAAAGGAAATATCCTCACATAATAAATAAAGAGAAGCATTCTGAGAAACTGCATTGCCCTATGTGAATGCAACTCACAGAGTTACACGTTTCTCTTCAGTGATCAGTTTGTCAACACAGTTTTCTGGAAATCTGCAATTCGATACTTCATAGCGCAATGAACCTTATGGTGACAAAGGAAATATCCACAGATGAAAATTAGAAAGAAGCTTTCTTAGAAACTTCTTGGTGATGTGTGAATTCATCTCACAGAGTTACACTTATGTTTCGTGCAGCAGTCCATTAACAATGTCTTTGAGGAATCTGAGAACGGCTTCTTTGGATCACATTGAGGCCTACGCTGACAATTGAAATTTCATCCGTTCAAAACGTGAAAGAAGCTTTAGAGAAACTTCTTTCTGATCTGTGAGTTCATCTCACGGACTTATAACTTAGATTTCAGGAAGCAGTTTGCTAACACTCTTTTCGTGGAATCTGTAAAGTGATATTTGGGAGCCCATAGGGGCCCATGGTGAAAAAGGAAATGTTCTCACATAATAACTAGAGAGAAGCTTTCTGAGAGATTCCTTTCGGATGCGTGGCTTCATCACACTGAGTTCCACCCTTCCCTTCTGGGAACAGTTTGCTAAAACTGTTGTCGTGGATTCTGCCAAGGTATATTTTGGAGCTCTTTGAGGGTTATGGGGAAAAAGGAAATATCCTCACATAATAACTAAAGAGAAGCTTTCTGAGAAACTGCATTGCTCTGTGTGAATGCAACTCACACAGTTACACGATTCTCTTCAGTGATCAGTTTGTTAACACAGTTATCTGAAAAGCTGCAATTCGATAGTTCATAGCGCAATGAACCTTACAGTGAGAAAGGAAATGTCCACAGATGAAAACTAGAAAGAAGCTTTCATAGAAACTTCTTGGTGATGTGTGAATTCATCTCACAGAGTTACACTTATGTTTCGTGGAGTCGATTAACACTGTCTTTGAGGAATCTGAGAACGGCTTCTTTGGATCGCATTGAGGCCTACGCTGATAAAGGAAATTTCATCATTCAAAACGTGAAAGAAGCTTTCTGAGAAACTTCTTTCTGATCTGTGAGTTCATCTCACAGGCTTATAACTTAGACTTCCGGAAGAAGTTTGCTAACACTCTTTTTGTGGAATCTGTAAAGTGATATTTGGGAGCCCGTAGGGGCCCATGGTGAAAAAGAAAATATCCTCACATAATAACTAGAGAGAAGCATTCTGAGAGATTCCTTTCTGATGTGCGGCTTCATCACACAGAGTTCCACCCTTCCCTTCTTGGAACAGTTTGCTAACAATGTTGTCGTGGATTCTGCAAAGGTATATTTGGGAGCTCATAGAGGGCTATGGTGAAAAATGAAATATCCTCACATAATAACTAAAGAGAAGCTTTCTGAGAAACTGCATTGCCATGTGTGAATGCAACTCAGAGACTTACACGTTTCTCTTCAGTGATCAGTTTGTTAAAACAGTTTTCTGGAAATCTGCAATTAGATACTTCATAGCGCAATGAACCTTACGGTGACAAAGGAATTATCCGCAGATGAAAACAAGAAAGAAGCTTTCTTAGAAACTTCTTTGTGCTGTGTGAATTCATCTCACAGAATTACACGTCTGTTTAATGCAGGAGTCCATTAACACTGTCTTTGAGGAACCTGAGAAGGACTTCTTTGGATCCCATTGAGGCCTACGCTGATAAAGGAAATATCATCAGTTCAAAACGTGAAAGAAGCTTTCTGAGAAACTTCTTTGTGTTCTGTGAATTTCTCTCACAGAGTTACAGCTTAGTTCTCAGGAAGCAGTTTGCTAACACTCTTTTCATGGAATCTGCCAAGTGAGATTTGGGAGCCCATAGGGGCCCTTGGTGAAAAAGGAAATATCCTCATATCAAAACTGGAAAGAAGCCTTCTGAGAAACTGTATTTCAATGTGTGAATGCAACTCACAGATTTACACGTTTCTCTTCAGTGTTCAGTTTGCTAACACAGTTTTCTGGAAATCTGCAATGGGATCCTTCTGAACGCAATGAAGCTTACGGTGACAAAGGAAATATCCTCAGATGAAAACTAGAAAGAAGCTTTCTTAGAAACTTCTTGGTGCTGTGTGAATTCATCTCACAGAATTACACCTCTGTTTCATGCAGCAGTCCATTAACACTGTCTTTGAGGAACCTGAGAAGGACTTCTTTGGATCGCATTGAGGCCTACGCTGGTAAAGGAAATATCACCCAATCAAAACGTGAAAGAAGCTTTCTGAGAAACTTCTTTGTGATCTTTGAATTCCTCTCACGGAGTTACAGCTTAGTTCTCAGGAGGCAGTTTGCTAACACTCTTTTCGTGGAATCTGCCAAATGAGATTTGGAAGCTCATAGGGGCCCTTGGTGAAAAAGGAAATATCCTCAGATAATAACTAGAGAGAAGCTATCTGAGAGATTGCTTTCTGATGTGTGACTTCATCACACAGAGTTCCACCCTTCCCTTCTTTGAAGAGTTTGCTAAGTCTGTTACCTTGTGTTCTGCAAAGTGATATGTAGGAGCTCACTGAGAGCTATGGTGAAAAAGAAAATGTCCTCAGATCAAAATTGGAAGGAAGCCGTCTGAGAAACTTCATTTCGATGTGTGAATGCAACTCACAGAGTTACACTTTTCTCCTCAGTGTTCAGGTTGCTAACACAGTATTCTGGAAATCTGCAATGGGATACTTCTGAATGCCATGAAGCTTATGGTGACAAAGGAAATATTATCAGATGAAAACTAGATAGACGCTCTGTTAGAAACATCTTTGTGATGTGTGAATTCATCTCACAAAATTGCACTTATGTTTCATGCAGCAGACCATTAACACTGTCTTTGAGGAACCTGAGAAGGACTTCTTGGATCGCATTGAGGCCTACGCTGGTAAAGGAAATATCATCAGTTCAAAACGTCAAAGAAGCTTCCTGAGAAACTTCTTTGTGATCTGTGAATTCCTCTCCCAGAGTTACCGCTTAGTTCTCAGGAAGCAGTTTGATAGCACTCTTTTCGTTTAATCTGCCAAATGAGCTTTGGGAGCCCATAGGGGCCAATGGTGAAAAAGGAAATATCCTCAGATTATAACTAGAGAGAAGCTTTCTGAGAGATTACTTCCTGATGTGTGACTTCATCACACAAAGTTCCACCCTTCCCTTCTTGGAAGAGTTTGGTAACTCTGTTATATTGTGCTCTGAAAGGAGATATTTGGAGCTCACTGAGGGCACTGTTGAAAAAGGAAATATCCTCAGATCAAAACTGGAAAGAAGCCTTCTGAGAAACTGAATTTCGATGTGTGAATGCAACTCACAGAGTTACACGTTTCTCCTCTGTGTTCAGTTTCCTAACACAGCTTTCTGGAAATCTGCAATGGGATACTTCTGAACGCAATGAAACTTACGGTGGCAAAGGATATATCCCCAGATGAAACAAAGAAAGAAGCTTTCTTAGAAACTTCTTGGTGATGTGTGAATTCATCTCACAGAATTAAACCTCTGTTTCATGCAGCAGTCCATTAACACTGTCTTTGAGGACCTGAGAAGGACTTCTTTGGATCGCATTGAAGACTACAATCAGAAAGGAAATATCATCAGCTCAAAACGTGAAAGAAGCTTTCTGAGAAACTTCTTTGAGATCTGTGAATTCCTCTCACAGAGTTACAATTTAGTTCTCAGGAAGCAGTTTGCTAACACTCTTTTCATGGAATCTGCCAAATGAGATTGGGAGCAAATAGGGGTCCATGGTGAAAAAGGGAATGTCCTCAGATAATAACTACAGAGAAGCTTTCTTAGATAATTGTTTCTGATGTGTGACTTCATCACACAGAGTTCCACCCTTCCCTTCTTGGAAGAGTTTGCTAACTCTGTTATCTTGTGTTCTGCAAAGTGATATTAGGGAGCACACTGAGGGCTAAGGTAAAAAAGGAAATATTCTCAGATCAAAACTGGAAAGAAGCCTTCTGAGAAACTGCATTTCGATATGTGAATGCAACTCACAGAGTTGCACGTTATTCTTCAGTGTTCAGTTTGTTAACACAGTTTTCTGGAAATCTGCAATGGGATACTTCTGAATGCAATGAAGCTTATGGGGACAAAGGAAATATCCTCAGATGAAAACTGGAAAGAAGCTTTGTTAAAAACTTCTTGGTGATGTGTGAATTCATCTCACAGAATTAAACCTCTGTTTCATGCAGCAGTCCATTAACACTGTCTTTGAGGACCTGAGAAGGAGTTCTTGGGATCGCATTGAAGACTACAATCAGAAAGGAAATATCATCAGCTCAAAACGTGAAAGAAGCTTTCTGAGAAACTTCTTTGAGATCTGTGAATTCCTCTCACAGCGTTACAATTTAGTTCTCAGGAAGCAGTTTGCTAACACTCTTTTCGTGGAATCTGCCAAATGAGATTGGGAGCAAATAGGGGTCCATGGTGAAAAAGGGAATGTCCTCAGATAATAACTACAGAGAAGCTTTCTTAGATAATTGTTTCTGATGTGTGACTTCATCACACAGAGTTCCACCCTTCCCTTCTTGGAAGAGTTTGCTAACTCTGTTATCTTGTGTTCTGCAAAGTGATATTAGGGAGCTCACTGAGGGCTATGGTAAAAAAGGAAATATTCTCAGATCAAAACTGGAAAGAAGCCTTCTGAGAAACTGCATTTCGATATGTGAATGCAACTCACAGAGTTACACGTTACTCTTCAGTGTTCAGTTTGTTAACACAGTTTTCTGGAAATCTGCAATGGGATACTTCTGAACGCAATGAAGCTTATGGTG
Organism: Rhinopithecus roxellana; assembly: GCF_007565055.1. NCBI lineage: Eukaryota > Metazoa > Chordata > Mammalia > Primates > Cercopithecidae > Rhinopithecus > Rhinopithecus roxellana. Next base: position 135,200,768 of record NC_044562.1, on the reverse strand, counting down.
ACAAAGGAAATATCCTCAGATGAAAGCTGGAAAGAATCTTTGTTAAAATCTTCTTGGTGATGTGTGAATTCATCTCACAGAATTACACCTCTGTTTCATACAGCAGTCCATTAACACTGTCTTTGAGGACCTGAGAAGGACTTCTTTGGATCGCACTGAAGACTACAATCAGAAAGGAAATATCATCAGCTCAAAACGTGAAAGAAGCTTTCTGAGAAACTTCTTTGTGATCTGTGAATTCCTCTCACAGAGTTACAATTTAGTTCTCAGGAAGCAGTTTGCTAACACTCTTTTCGTGGAATCTGCCAAATGAGATTGGGAGCCCATAAGGGCCCATGGTGAAAAAGGGAATATCCTCAGATAATAACTAGAGAAAAGCTTGCTGAGAGATTGCTTTCTGATGTGTGACTTCATCACACAGAGTTCCACCCTTCCCTTCTTGGAACAGATTTCTAACTCTGTTGTCTTGTGTTCTGCAAAGTGATATTTGGGATCTTACTGAGGTCTATGTTGAAAAAGGAAATATCCTCAGATCAAAACTGGAAAGAAGGCTTCTGAGAAACTGCATTTCAATGTGTGAATGCAACTCACAGAGTTACACGTTTCTCTTCAGTGTTCAGTTTGCTAACACAGTTTTCTGGAAATCTGCAATGGGATACTTCTGAACGCAATGAATCTTACGTTGACAAAGGAAATATCCACAGATGAAAACTAGAAAGAAGCTTTCTTAGAAACTTCTTGGTGATGTGTGAATTCATCTCACAGAGTTACACTTATGTTTCGTGGAGCAGTCCATTAACACTGTTTTTGAGGAATCTGAGACCGGCTTCTTTGGATCACATTGAGGCCTATGCTGATAAAGAAATTTCTTCCGTTCAAAACGTGAAAGAAGCTTTCTGAGAAACGTCTTTCTGATCTGTGAGTTCATCTCACAGACTTATAACTTAGACTTCAGGAAGCAGTTTGCTAACACTCTCTTCGTGAATTCTGGAAAGTGATATTTGGGAGCCCATAGGGGCCCATGATGAAAAAGGAAATATCCTCACATAATAACTAGAGAGAAGCTGTCTGAGAGGTTGCTTTCTGATGTGTGACTTCATCACGCAGAGTTAGACCTTTCCCTTCTTGGAACAGTTTGCTAACACTGTTATCGTGGATTCTGCAAAGGTATATTTGGGAGCTCATTGAGGGCTATGGTGAAAAACGAACTATCCACACAAGATAACTAAACAGAGGCTTGCTGATAAACTGCATTACCATATGTGAATGCAACTCACAGGGTTACACGTTTCTCTTCAGTGATCAGTTTGTTAACACAGTTTTCTGGAAATCTGCAATTAGATACTTCATAGCGCAATGAACCTTACAGTGACAAAGGAAATATCCACAGAGGAAAACTAGAAAGAAGCTTTCATAGAAACTTCTTGGTAATGTGTGAATTCATCTCACAGAGTTACACTTATATTTCGTAGAGCAGTCCGTTAACACTGTCATTGAGGAACCTGAGAAGGGCTTCCTTGGATCGCATTTAGGCCTACGCTGATAAAGGAAATTTCATCCGTTCAAAACATGAAAGAAGCTTTCCGAGAAACTTCTTTCTGATCTGTGAGTTCATCTCACAGACCTATAAATTAGACTTCAGGAAGGAGTTTGCGAACACTCTTTTCGGGGATTCTGGAAAGTAATATTTGGGAGCCCAGAGGGGCCCATGGTGAAAAGGAAATATCCTCACATAATAACTAGAGAGAAGCTTTCTGAGAGATTGCTTTCTGATGTGTGACTTCATCACACAGAGTTCCACCCTTCCCTTCTTGGAACAGTTTGCTAACACTTTTGTCGTGGAATCTCCAAAGGTATATTTGGGATCGCATTGAGGGCTATGGTGAAAAAGGAAATATCCTCACATAATAACTAAAGAGAAGCTTTCTGAGAATCTGCATTGACATGTGTGAATGCAACTCACAGAGTTACACGTTTGTCTTCAGTGATCAGTTTGTTAACTCTGTTTCCAGGATATCGGCTATTATATACTTCATAGCGCAATGAACCTTACGGTGACAAAGGAAATATCCACAGATGAAAATTAGAAAGAAACTTTCTTAGAAACTTCTTGGTGATGTGTGAATTCATCTCACAGAGTTACACTTCTGTTTCGTGGAGCAGTCCATTAACACTGTCTTTGAGGAACCAGAGAAGGGCTTCCTTGGATCGCATTGAGGCCTACTCTGATAAAGGAAATTTCATCCGTTCAAAACATGAAAGAAGCTTTCTGAGATACTTCTTTCTGTTCTGTGAGTTCATCTCACAGACTTATAACTTAGACTTCAGGAAGCAGTTTGCTAGCACTGTTTTCGTGGAATCTGGAAAGTGATATTTGGGAGCCCATAGTGGCCCATAATGAAAAAGGAAATATCCTCACATAATAACTAGAGAGAAGCTTTCTGAGAGATTGCTTTCTGATGTGTGTCTTCATCACACAGAGTTCCACCCTTCCCTTCTTGGAACAGTTTGATAACACTCTTCTCGTGGATTCTGCAAAGGTATATTTGGGAGCTCATTGAGGGCTATGGTGAAAAAGGAAATATCCTCAGATCAAAACTGGAAAGAAGCCGTCGGAGAAAGTGCATTGCCATGAGTGAATGCAACTCACAGAGTTACACGTTTCTCTTCAGTGATCAGTTTGCTAAGTTTTCTGGAAATCTGCAATGGGATACTTCTTAGTGCAGCGAAACTTTCGCTGACAAAGGAAATATCCACAGATGAAAACTACAAAGAAGCTTTCCTAGAAACTTCTTGGTGATATGTGAATTCATCTCACAGAGTTACACTTGTGTTTCATGGAGCAGTCCACTAACACTGTCTTTGAGAAAACTGAGAAGGGCTTCCTTGGATCGGTTTGAGGCCTACGCTGATAAAGGAAATTTCATCCGTTCAAAACCTGAAAGAAGCCTTCTGAGAAACTTCTTTCTGATCTGTGAGTTCATCTCACAGAGGTATAAATTGGACTTCAGGAAGCAGTTTCCTAACACTCTTTTCGTGGAATCTGGAAAGTGATATTTGGGAGCCCTTAGGGGCCCATGATGAAAAAGGAAATATCCTCACATAATAACTAGAGATCAGCTTTCTGAGAGATTGCTTTCTGATGTGTGACTTCATCACACCGAGTTCCAACCTTCCCTTCTAGGAACAGTTTCCTATCACTGTTGTCGTGGATTCTGCAAAGGCATATTTGGGAGCTCATTGAGGGCTATGGTGAAACAGGAAATATCCTCACATAATAAAGAAAGAGAAGCTTTTTAAGAAACTTCTTTCTGATCTGTGAGTTCATCTCACAGACGTATAACTTAGACTTCAGGAAGCAGTGTGCGAACACTCTTTTCATGGATTCTGGAAAGTGATATTTGGGAGCCCATAGGGGCCCACGGTGAAACAGGAAATATCCTCACATTATAACTAGAGAGAGCCTTTCTGAGAGATTGCTTTCTGATGTGTGACTTCATCACACAGAGTTCCCCATTCCCTTCTTGGAACAGTTTGCTAACACTGTTGTCGTGGATTCTGCAAAGGTATATTTGGGAGCTCATTGAGGGCTATGGTGAAAAAGGAAATATCCTCACATAATAACTAAAGAGAAGCTTTCTGAGAAACTGCATTGCCATGAGTGAATTCAACACACCGAGTTACACGTTTCTCTTCAGTGATCAGTTTGCTAACTAAGTTTTCTGGAAATCTGCAATGGGATGCCTCTTAGCGCAATGAAGCTTACGGTGACAAAGGAAATATCATCAGATGAAAACGAGAAAGAAGCTTTCTTAGAAACTTCTTGGTGATGTGTGAATTCATCTCAGAGAGTTACACTTATACTTCGTGGAGCAGTCCATTAACACTATCTTTGAGGAAGCTTAGAAGGGCTTCCATGGATCGCATTGATGCCTACGCTGATAAAGGAAATATCATCCGTTCAAAACGTGAAAGAAGCCTTCTGAGAAGCATCTTTCTGATCTCTGAGTTCATCTCCCAGACGTATAATTTCGACTCCAGGAAGCACATTGCGAACACTCTTTTCGTGTATTCTGAAAAGTGATATTTGGGAGCCCATAGGGGCCCATGGTGAAAAAGTAAATAATCTCATATAATAACTAGAGAGAAGCTTTCTGAGAGTTTGCTGTCTCATCTGTGACTTCATCACACAGAGTTCCACCCTTCCCTTTTTGGAACAGTTTGCTTACACTGTTGTCATGGATTCTGCAAAGGTATATTTGGTAGCTCACTGAGGGCTACGGTGAAAAAGGAAATATACTCACATAATAACTAAAGCGAAGTTTTCTGAGAAACTGCATTGCCATGTGTGAAGGCAACTCAGAGTTACACGTTTCTCTTCAGTGATCAGTTTGTTAACACAGTTTTCTGGAAATCTGCAATTAGATAGTTCATAGCGCAATGAACCTTACGGTGACAAAGGAAATATCCACAGATGAAAACTAGAAAGAAGCTTTCCTAGAAACTTCTTGGTGATGTGTGAATTCATCTCACAGAGTTACACTTATGTTTCGTGGAGCAGTCCATTAACACGGTCTTTGAGGAACCTGCGAAGGGCTTCCTTGTATCGCATTGAGGCCTAGCCTGATAACGGAAATTTCTCTCGTTCAAAACGTGAAAGAAGCTTTCTGAGAAATTTCTTTATGATCTGTGTGTTCATCTCACAGACTTATTACTTAGACTTCAGGAAGCTGTTGGCTAACACTCTATTCATTTAATGTGGAAAGTGATATTTGGGAGCCCGTAGGGGCCCATGATGAAAAAGGAAATATCCTCACATAATAACTAGGGAGAAGCTTTCTGAGAGATTGCTTTCTCATGTGTGGCTTCATCACACAGAGTTCCACCCTTCCCTTCTTGGAACAGTTTGCTAACTCTGTTGTCGTGGATTCTGCAAAGGTATATTTGGGAGCTCATTGAGGGCTATGGTGAAAAGGGAAATATTGTCACATAATAACTAAAGAGAAGCTTTCTGAGAAACTGCATTGCCGTGTGTGAATGCAACTCACAGAGTTACACGTTTCTCTTCAGTGATCAGTTTGATTGCACAGTTTTCTGGAAATATGCCATGTGATACTTCATCGCTCAATGAACCTTACGATGACAAAGGAAATATCCACAGATGAAAACTAGAAAGAAGCTTTCCTAGAAACTTCTTGGTGATCTGTGAATTCATCTCACAGAGTTACACTTATGTTTCGTGGAGCAGTCCATTAACACTGTCTTTGAGGAACCTGAGAAGGGCTTCCTTGGATCCCATTGAGGCCTACGCTGATAAAGGAAGTTTCTTCCATTCAAAACGTCAAAGAAGCTTTCTGAGAAACTTCTTACTGATCTGTGAGTTCATCTCACAGACGTATAACTTAGATTTCAGGAAGCAGTTTGCGAGCACTCTTTTCTTGGATTCTGGAAAGTGATATTTGGAAGCCCATAGGCGCCCATGATGAACAAGGAAATATCCTCACATAATAACTAGAGAGAAGCTTTCTGAGAGATTCCTTTCTGAGTTGCGGCTTCATCACACAGAGTTCCACCCTTCCCTTCTTGGAACAGTTTCCTAACACTGTTGTCGTGGATTCTGCAAAGGTATATTTGGGAGCTCATTGAGGGCTATGGTGAAACAGGAAATATCCTCAGATCATAAATGGAAAGAAGCCTTCTGGGAAACTGCATTGCCCTGAGTGAATGCAACTCACTGACTTACACGTTTCTCTTCAGTGGTCAGTTTGCTAAGTTTTCTGGAAATCTGCAATTAGATACTACATAGCGCAATGAAGCTTACGGTGAAAAAGGAAATATCCTCACATGATAACTAGAAAGAATCTTTCTTAGAAACTTCTTGGTGATGTGTGAATTCATCTCACAGAGTTACACATATGTTTCCTGGAGCAGTCTATTAACACTGTCTTTGAGGAACCTGAGAAGTGCTAACTTGGATCGCATTGAGGCCGACGCTGGTAAAGGAAATTTCATCCCCTCAAAACGTGAACGAAGCCTTCTGAGAAACTTCTTTCTGCTCTGTGAGTTCATCTCACAGACTTATAACTTAGACTTCAGGAAGCAGTTTACTAACCCTCTTTTCGTGGTTTCTGGAAAGTCATATTTGGGAGCCCATAGGGGCCCATGGTGAAAAAGGAAATATCCTCACATAATAACTAGAGAGAAGCTTTCTGAGAGATTGCCTTCTGATGTGTGACTTCATCACACGGAGTTCCACCCTTCCCTTCTTGGAACAGTTTGCTAACACTGTTGTCGTCGATTATGCAAAGGTATATTTGGGAGATCATTGAGGGCTATGGTGAAAAAGGAAATATCCTCAGATCAATATTGGAAAGAAGCCTTCCGATAAACTGCAGTGCCATGTGTGAATGCAACTCACAGAGTTACACGTTTCTCTTCAGTGATCAGTTTGCTAACTAAGTTTTCTGGAAATCTGCAATGAGATACCTCTTAGCGCAATGAAGCTTATGGTGCAAAGGAAATATCCTCAGATGAAAACTAGAAAGAAGCTTTCTTAGAAACTTCTTGGTGATGTGTGAATTCATCTCACAGAGTTACACTTATGTTTCGTAGAGCAGTCCATTAACACTGTCTTTGAGGAACCTGAGAAGAGATTCAATGGATCCCATTGAGGCCTACGCTTATACAGGAAACGTCATCCATCCAAAACGTGAAAGAAGCCTTCTGAGAAATCGCTTACTGCTCTGTGAGTTCATCTCACAGACTTCTAACTTAGAACTCAGGAAGCAGTTTGCTAACACTCTTTTCGTGGAATCTGGAAAGTGATATTTGGGAGCCCGTAGGGGCCCATGATGAAAAAGGAAATATCCTCACATAATAACTAGAGAGAAGCTTTCTGAGAGATTGCTTTCTCATGTGTGGCTTCATCACACAGAGTTCCACCCTTCCCTTCTTGGAACAGTTTGCTAACTCTGTTGTCGTGGATTCTGCAAAGGTATATTTGGGAGCTCATTGAGGGCTATGGTGAAAAAGGAAATATTGTCACATAATAACTAAAGAGAAGCTTTCTGAGAAACTGCATTGCCGTGTGTGAATGCAACTCACAGAGTTACACGTTTCTCTTCAGTGATCAGTTTGATTACACAGTTTTCTGGAAATATGCCATGTGATACTTCATCGCTCAATGAACCTTACGATGACAAAGGAAATATCCACAGATGAAAACTAGAAAGAAGCTTTCCTAGAAACTTCTTGGTGATCTGTGAATTCATCTCACAGAGTTACACTTATGTTTCGTGGAGCAGTCCATTAACACTGTCTTTGAGGAACCTGAGAAGGGCTTCCTTGGATCCCATTGAGGCCTACGCTGATAAAGGAAGTTTCTTCCATTCAAAACGTCAAAGAAGCTTTCTGAGAAACTTCTTACTGATCTGTGTGTTCATCTCACAGACGTATAACTTAGATTTCAGGAAGCAGTTTGCGAGCACTCTTTTCTTGGATTCTGGAAAGTGATATTTGGAAGCCCATGGGCGCCCATGATGAACAAGGAAATATCCTCACATAATAACTAGAGAGAAGCTTTCTGAGAGATTCCTTTCTGAGTTGCGGCTTCATCACACAGAGTTCCACCCTTCCCTTCTTGGAACAGTTTCCTAACACTGTTGTCGTGGATTCTGCAAAGGTATATTTGGGAGCTCATTGAGGGCTATGGTGAAACAGGAAATATCCTCAGATCATAAATGGAAAGAAGCCTTCTGGGAAACTGCATTGCCCTGAGTGAATGCAACTCACTGACTTACACGTTTCTCTTCAGTGGTCAGTTTGCTAACTAAGTTTTCTGGAAATCTGCAATTAGATACTACATAGCGCAATGAAGCTTACGGTGAAAAAGGAAATATCCTCACATGATAACTAGAAAGAATCTTTCTTAGAAACTTCTTGGTGATGTGTGAATTCATCTCACAGAGTTACACATATGTTTCCTGGAGCAGTCTATTAACACTGTCTTTGAGGAACCTGAGAAGTGCTAACTTGGATCGCATTGAGGCCGACGCTGGTAAAGGAAATTTCATCCCCTCAAAACGTGAACGAAGCCTTCTGAGAAACTTCTTTCTGCTCTGTGAGTTCATCTCACAGACTTATAACTTAGACTTCAGGAAGCAGTTTACTAACCCTCTTTTCGTGGTTTCTGGAAAGTCATATTTGGGAGCCCATAGGGGCCCATTGTGAAAAAGGAAATATCCTCACATAATAACTAGAGAGAAGCTTTCTGAGAGATTGCCTTCTGATGTGTGACTTCATCACACGGAGTTCCACCCTTCCCTTCTTGGAACAGTTTGCTAACACTGCTGTCGTCGATTATGCAAAGGTATATTTGGGAGATCATTGAGGGCTATGGTGAAAAAGGAAATATCCTCAGATCAATATTGGAAAGAAGCCTTCCGATAAACTGCAGTGCCATGTGTGAATGCAACTCACAGAGTTACACGTTTCTCTTCAGTGATCAGTTTGCTAACTAAGTTTTCTGGAAATCTGCAATGAGATACCTCTTAGCGCAATGAAGCTTATGGTGCAAAGGAAATATCCTCAGATGAAAACTAGAAAGAAGCTTTCTTAGAAACTTCTTGGTGATGTGTGAATTCATCTCACAGAGTTACACTTATGTTTCGTAGAGCAGTCCATTAACACTGTCTTTGAGGAACCTGAGAAGGGATTCCATGGATCCCATTGAGGCCTACGCTTATACAGGAAACGTCATCCATCCAAAACGTGAAAGAAGCCTTCTGAGAAATCGCTTACTGCTCTGTGAGTTCATCTCACAGACTTATAACTTAGAACTCTGGAAGCAGGTTGCTAACACTCTTTTCGTGGAATCTGGAAAGTGATATTTGGGAGCCCGTAGGGGCCCATGATGAAAAAGGAAATATCCTCACATAATAACTAGAGAGAAGCTTTCTGAGAGATTGCTTTCTCATGTGTGGCTTCATCACACAGAGTTCCACCCTTCCCTTCTTGGAACAGTTTGCTAACTCTGTTGTCGTGGATTCTGCAAAGGTATATTTGGGAGCTCATTGAGGGCTATGGTGAAAAAGGAAATATTGTCACATAATAACTAAAGAGAAGCTTTCTGAGAAACTGCATTGCCGTGTGTGAATGCAACTCACAGAGTTACACGTTTCTCTTCAGTGATCAGTTTGATTACACAGTTTTCTGGAAATATGCCATGTGATACTTCATCGCTCAATGAACCTTACGATGACAAAGGAAATATCCAAAGATGAAAACTACAAAGAAGCTTTCCTAGAAACTTCTTGGTGATCTGTGAATTCATCTCACAGAGTTACACTTATGTTTCGTGGAGCAGTCCATTAACACTGTCTTTGAGGAACCTGAGAAGGGCTTCCTTGGATCCCATTGAGGCCTACGCTGATAAAGGAAGTTTCTTCCATTCAAAACGTCAAAGAAGCTTTCTGAGAAACTTCTTACTGATCTGTGAGTTCATCTCACAGACGTATAACTTAGATTTCAGGAAGCAGTTTGCGAGCACTCTTTTCTTGGATTCTGGAAAGTGATATTTGGAAGCCCATAGGCGCCCATGATGAACAAGGAAATATCCTCACATAATAACTAGAGAGAAGCTTTCTGAGAGATTCCTTTCTGAGTTGCGGCTTCATCACACAGAGTTCCACCCTTCCCTTCTTGGAACAGTTTCCTAACACTGTTGTCGTGGATTCTGCAAAGGTATATTTGGGAGCTCATTGAGGGCTATGGTGAAACAGGAAATATCCTCAGATCATAAATGGAAAGAAGCCTTCTGGGAAACTGCATTGCCCTGAGTGAATGCAACTCACTGACTTACACGTTTCTCTTCAGTGGTCAGTTTGCTAACTAAGTTTTCTGGAAATCTGCAATTACATACTACATAGCGCAATGAAGCTTACGGTGAAAAAGGAAATATCCTCACATGATAACTAGAAAGAATCTTTCTTAGAAACTTCTTGGTGATGTGTGAATTCATCTCACAGAGTTACACATATGTTTCCTGGAGCAGTCTATTAACACTGTCTTTGAGGAACCTGAGAAGTGCTAACTTGGATCGCATTGAGGCCGACGCTGGTAAAGGAAATTTCATCCCCTCAAAACGTGAACGAAGCCTTCTGAGAAACTTCTTTCTGCTCTGTGAGTTCATCTCACAGGCTTATAACTTAGACTTCAGGAATCAGTTTCGGAACACTCTTTTCTTGGATTCTGGAAAGTGATATTTTGGAGTCCATAGGGGCCCACAGTGAAAAAGGAAATATCCTCACAGAATAACTAGATAGAAGCTATCTGAGAGATTGCTTTCTGATGTGTGACTTCATCACACAGAGTTCCACCCTTCCCTTCTTGTTACAGTTTGCTAACACTGTTGTTGTGCATTCTGCAAAGCTATATTTGGGAGCTCATTGAGGGCTATCATGAAATAGAAATATCCTCAGACCAAAACTGGAAAGAAGCCTTCTGAGAAACTGCATTGCCATGAGTGAATGTAACTCACAGAGTTACACGTTTCTCATCAGTGATCAGTTTGCTAACTAAGTTTTCTGGAAATCTGCAATGGGATGCCTCTTAGTGCAATGAAGCTTACGGTGACAAAGGAAATATCCTCAGATGAAAACTAGAAAGAAGCTTTCTTAGAAACTTCTTGGTGATGTGTGAATTCATCTCACAGAGTGACACTTATGTTTCGTGGAGCAGTCCATTAACTCTGTCTTTGAGGAACCTGAGAAGGACTGCTTTGGATCGCATTGAGGCCTACGCTGGTAAAGGAAATATCACCCGTTCAAAACGTGAAAGAAGCTTTCTGAGAAACTTCGTTGTGATCTGTGAATTCCTCTAACGCAGTTACAGCTTAGTTCTCACGAGACAGTTTGCTAACACTCTTTTCGTGGAATATGCCAAATGAGATTTGGGAGCCCATAGGGGCCCTTGGTGAAAAAGGAAATATCCTCACATCAAAACTGGAAAGAAGCCCTCTGAGAAACTGCATTTCAATGTGTGAATGCAACTCACAGATTTCCACGTTTCTCGTCAGTGTTCAGTTTGCTAACACAGCTTTCTGGAAATCTGCAATGGGATACTTCTGAATGCAATGAAGCTTACGGTGACAAAGGAAATATCCTCAGATGAAAACTAGAAAGAAGCTTTCTTAGAAACTTCTTGGTGCTGTGGGAATTCATCTCACAGAATTACACCTCTGTTTCATGCAGCAGTCCATTAATACTGTCTTTGAGGAATCTGAGAAGGACTTCTTTGGATGGTATTGAGGCCTACAGTGGTAAAGGAAATATCACCCGTTCAAAACGTGAAAGAAGCTTTCTGAGAAACTTCTTTGTGATCTGTGAATTCCTCTCACGGAGTTACAGCTTAGTTCTCAGGAGGCAGTTTGCTAACACTCTTTTCATGGAATCTGCCAAATGAGATTTGGGAGCCCATAGGGGCCCTTGGTGAAAAAGGAAATATCCTCAGTTAATAACTAGAGAGAAGCTTTCTGAGAGGTTGCTTTCTGATGTGTGACTTCGTCACACAGAGTTCCACTCTTCCCTTCTTGTAACAATATGCTAACTCTGTTACCTTGTGTGCTGCAAAGTGATATTTGGGAGCTCACTGCGGGCTATGGTGAAGAAGGAAATATCCTCAGATCAAAATTGGAAGGAAGCCTTCTGAGAAACTGCATTTTGATGAGTGAATGCAACTCACAGAGTTACACGTTTCTCCTCCGTGTTCAGTTTGCTAACTTAGTTTTCTGGAAATCTGCAATGGGATACTTCTGAACGCAATGAAGCTTACGGTGACAAAGGAAATATCCTCAGATGAAAACTAGAAAGAAGCTCTATTAGAAACTTCTCGGTGATGTGTGAATGCATCTCACAGAATTACACTTATGTTTCATGCAGCAGTCCATTAACACTGTGTTTGAGGATCCTGAGAAGGACTTCTTTGGATCGCATTGAGGCCTACGCTGATAAAGGAAATATAATCAGTTCAAAACGTGAAAGAAACTTTCTGAGAAACCTCTTTGTGATCTGTGAATTCCTATCACAATTTTACAGCTTAGTTCTCAGGAAGCAGTTTGCTAACACTCTTTTCGTGGAATCTGCAAGGTGAGATTTGGGAGCCCTTAGGTGCCCATGGAGAAAAAGCAAATATCCTCAGATAATAACTAGAGAGAAGCTTTCTGAGAGATTGCTTTCTGATGTTTGACTTCATCACACAGAGTTCCACCCTTCCCTTCGTGGAAGGGTTTGCAAACTCTGTTAACTTGGGTTCTTCAAGGTGATATTTGGGAGCTCACTGTGGGCTACGGTGAAAAAGGAAATATCCTCAGATCAAAACCGGAAAGAAGCCTTCTGAGTAACTGCATTTCGATGTGTGAATGCATCTCACAGAGTGACACGTTTCTCTTCAGTGTTCAGTTTGCTAACACAGTTTTCTGGAAATCTGCAATGGGATACTTCTGAATGCAATGAAGCTTACGGTGACAAAGGAAAAATCCTCAGATGAAAAAAAGAAAGAAGCTTTGTTACAAAGTTCTTGTTGATGTGTGAATTCATCTCACAGATTTACACTTATGTTTCATGCAGGAGTCCATTAACACTGTCTTTGAGGAATCTGAGAAGGATTTCTTTGGATCGCATAGAGGCCTACCCAGATAAAGGAAATATCATCAGTTCAAAAGGTGAAAGACGCTTTTGGAGAAACTTCTTTGTGATCTGTGAATTCCTCTCACAGACTTCCATCGTAGTTCTCAGGAAGCAGTTTGCTGACACACTTTTCGTGGAACCTGCCAAATGAGATTTGGGAGCCCATAGGGGCCCATTTTGAAAAAGGAAATATCCTCAGATAATAACTAGAAAGAAGCGTTCTGAGAGATTGCTTTCTGATGTGTGACTTCATCACCCAAAGTTCCACCCTTCCCTTCCTTGAAGAGTTTGCTAAATCTGTTATCTTGTGTTCTGCAAAGTGATAATTGGGAGCTCACTGAGGACTATGGTGAAAAAGGAAATATCCTAAGATCAAAACTGGAAAGAAGCCTTTTGAGAAACTGCATTTCAATACGTGAATGCAACTCACAGATTTACACGTTTCTCTTCAGTGTTCAGTTTGCTAACACAGTTTTCTGGAAACCTGCAATGGGATACTTCAGAATGCAATGAAGCTTACGGTTACAAAGGAAATATCCTCAGATGAAAACTAGAAAGAAGCTTTCTTAGAAACTTCTTGGTGCTGTGGGAATTCATCTCACGGAATTACACTTCTGTTTCATGCAGCAGTCCGTTAATATTGTATTTGAGGAACCTGAGAAGGACTTCTTTGGATCGCATTGAGGCCTACGCTGGTAAAGGAAATATCACCCGTTCAAAACGTGAAAGAAGCTTTCTGAGAAACTTTTTTGTAATCTGTGAATTCCTCTCACGGAGTTACAGCTTAGTTTTCAGGAGGCAGTTTGCTAACACTCTTTTCCTGGAATCTGCCAAACGAGATTTGGGAGCCCATAGGGGCCCTTGGTGAAAAAGGAAATATCCTCAGATAATAACTAGAGAGAAGCTTTCTGAGAGATTGCTTTGTGATGTGTGACTTCGTCACATAGAGTTCCACACTTCCCTTCTTGAAACAATTTGCTAAGTCTGTTACTTGTGTGCTGCAAAGTGATATTTGGGAGCTCACTGTGGGCTACGGTGAAAAAGGAAATATCCTCAGATCAAAACCGGAAAGAAGCCTTCTGAGTAACTGCATTTCGATGTGTGAATGCATCTCACAGAGTGACACGTTTCTCTTCAGTGTTCAGTTTGCTAACACAGTTTTCTGGAAATCTGCAATGGGATACTTCTGAACGCAATGAAGCTTACGGTGACAAAGGAAATATCCTCAGATGAAAACAAGAAAGAAGCTTTGTTACGAAGTTCTTGTTGATATGTGAATTCATCTCACAGAATTACACTTTTGTTTCATGCAGGAGTCCATTAACACTGTCTTTGAGAAACCTGAGAAGGATTTCTTTGGATCGCATAGAGGCCTATGCTGATAAAGGAAATATCATCAGTTCAAATGGTGAAAGAAGCTTTCTGAGAAAGTTCTTTGTGATCTGTGAATTCCTTTCACAGAGTTATAGCTTAGTTCTCAGGAAGCAGTTTGCTAACACTCTTTTCGTGGAATCTGCTAAGTGAGATTTGGGAGCCCTTAGGGGCCCATGGTGAAAAAGGAAATATCCTCAGATAATAACTGGAGAGAAGCTTTCTGAGAGATTGCTTTCTGATATGTGACTTCATCACACAGAGTTCCACCCTTCCCTTCGTGGGACCATTTGCTAACTCTGTTATATTGTGTTCTGCAAAGTGATATTTGTGAGCTCACAAAAGGCTATGGAAAAAAGGAACTCTCCTCAGTTCAAAACTAGAAAGAAGCCTTCTGAGAAACTGTATTTCGATATGTGAATGCAACTCACAGCGTTACACTTTTCTCCTCAGTGTTCAGTTTGCTAACACAGTTTTCTGAAAATCTGCAATGGTATACTTCTGAACGCAATGAAACTTACGGTGACAAACGAAATATCCTCAAATGAAAACTGGAAAGAAGTTTTGTTAAAAACTTCTTGGTGATGTGTGAACTCATCTCACAGAATTACACCTCTGTTTCATGCAGCAGTCCATTAACACTGTCTTTGAGGACCTGAGAAGGACTTCTTTGGATCGCATTGAGGCCTTCACTGATAAAGGAAATATCATCAGTTGAAAACGTGAAAGAAGCTTTCGGAGAAACTTCTTTGTGATCTGTGAATTCCTCTCACAGAGGAACAACGTAGTTCTCAGGAAGCAGTTTGCTAACACTCTTTTCGTGGAATCTGCCAATTGAGATTTGGGAGCCCTTAGGGGCCCGTGGTGAAAAACCAAATATCCTCAGATGATAACTAGAGAGAAGCTTTCTGAGAGATTGCTTACTGATGTGTCACTTCATTACAGAGAGTTCCACCCTTCCCTTCTTGGAACAGATTGCTAACTCTGTTATCTTGTGTTCTGCAAAGTGATATTTCAGAGCTCACTGAGGGCTATGGTGAAAAAGGAAATATCCTCAGTTCAAAACTGGAAAGAAGCCCTCTGAGAAAATGCATTTCGATGTGTGAATACAACTCACAGAGGTACTCGTTTCTCCTCGGGGTTCAGTTTGCTAACAGAGTTTTCTGGAAATCTGCAATGGGATACTTCTGAACGCAATGAAGCTAAAGGTGACAAAGGAAATATCCTCAGATGAAAACTAGAAAGAAGCTTTCTTAGAAACTTCTTGGTGATGTGTGAATTCGTCTCACAAAGTTACACTTATTTCTCATGCAGCATTCCATTAACACTGTCTTTGAGAAACCTGAGAAGGACTTCTTTGCATCGTATTGAGGCCTATGCTGATAAAGGAAATATCATCAGTAAAAAACGTGAAAGAAGCTTTCTGAGAAACTTCTTTGTGATCTGTGAATTCCTCTCAGAGAGTAACAGTTTAGTTCTCAGGAATCAGTCTGCTAACGCTCTTTTCGTGGAATCTGCCAAGTGAGATTTGGGAGCCCATAGGGGCACATGGTGAAAAAGGAAATGTCAGCAGATAATACCTAGAGAGCTTTCTGAGCGATTGCTTTCTGAGGTGTGACTTCATCACACAGAGTTCCACCCTTCCCTTCTTGGAACACTTTGCTAACTCTGTTATCTTCTGTTCTGCAAAGTGATATTTGGGAGCTCACTGAGGGCTATGGTGAAAAAGGAAATATGCTCAGAACAAAACTGGAAAGAAGCCTTCTACGTAACTGCATTTCGATATGTGAATGCAACTCACAGAGTTAACCCGTTTCTCCTCAGTGTTCAGTTTGCAAACACAGTTTTCTGGAAATCTGCAATGGGATACTTCTGAATGCAATGAAGCTTACGGTGACTAAGGAAATATCCTCAGATGAAAACTAGAAAGAAGCTTTGTTACTAACTTCTTGTTGATGTGTGAATTCACCTCACAGAATTTCACTTAGGTTTCAAGCAGGAGTCCATTAACACTGTCTTTGAGGAACCTGAGAAGGGCTTCCTTGGATCGCATTGAGGCCTACGCTTATAAAGGAAATTTCATCCGTTCAAAACGTGAAAGAAGCTTTCTGAGAAACTTCTTTCTGATCTGTGAGTTCATCTCACAGACTTATAACTTAGACTTCAGGAAGCAGTTTGCTAACACTCTTTTCGTGGAATCTGCAACGTGATATTTGGGAGCCCATATGGGCCCATGATGAAAAAGGAAAAATCGTCACATAATAACTAGAGACAAGCTTTCTGAGAGATTACTTTCTGATGTGTGACTTCATCACACAGAGTTCCACCCTTCCTTTCTTGGAACAGTTTGCTAACTCTCTTGTCGTGGATTCTGCAAAGGTATATTTGGGAACTCTTTGAGGGCTATGGTGAAAAAGGAATTATCCTCACATAATAACTAAAGAGGAAGATGGCCGAATAGGAACAACTCCAGTCTCCAACTCCCAGCGCGAGCGACACAGAAGACCGGTGATTTCTGCATTTTCAACTGAGGTACTGGGGTCATCTCACTAGGGAGTGCCGGACAATCGGTGCTGGTCAGCTGCTGCAGCCTGACCAGCGAGAGCTGAAGCAGGGCGAGGCATCGCCTCACCTGGAAGCGCAAGGGGGAAGGGGATCCGTTTTCCTAGCCAGGGGAACTGAGACACACAACACCTGGAAAATCGGGTAACTCCCACCCCAATACTGCGCTGTAAGCATACAGGCATTCCAGGAGAATATATCCCACACCTGGCCGGGAGGGTCCCATGCCCACGAAGCCTCCCTCACTGCTAACACAGCAGTCTGCCGCGATCTATCCGCAAGGCAGCAGCGAGGCTGGGGGAGGGGCGCCCGCCATTGCTGAGGCTTAAGTAGGTAAACAAAGCCGCTGGGAAGCTCGAACTGGGTGGAGCTCACAGCAGCTCAAGGAAGCCTGCCTGTCTCTGTAGTCTCCACCTCTGGGGACAGCGCACAGCTGAAGACCAACAGGGGAAGTAGCGGGAGCCGGTGCAGACGCGAACGACTCTGTCTGACAGCTTTGGGGAGAGCCGCGGATCTCCCAACGCGGAGGTTGAGATCTGAGAACGGACAGACTGCCTGCTCAGGAGTGTCCCTGACCCCTGAGTAGCCTAGCTGGGAGAAATCCCCCACTAGGGGCAGTCTGACACCCCACACCTCACAGGGTGGAGTACACCCCTGAGAGGACACTTCCAAAGGAAGAATCAGACAGGTACACTCGCTGTTCAGCAATATTCTATCTTCGGCAACCTCTGCTGCTGATACCCAGGCAAACAGGGTCTGGAGTGGACCTCAAGCAATCTCCAACAGACCAACAGAGAGTCCTTCTGACTGTCAGAAGGAAAACTATCAAACAGGAAGGACACCTATACCAAAACCCCATCAGTTCGTCACCACCATCAAAGACCAGAGACAGATAAAACCACAAAGATGGGGAAGAAGCAGGGCAGAAAAGCTGGAAATTCAAAAAATAAGAGCGCATCTCCCCCTGCAAAGGAGCGCAGCCCATCACCAGCAACGGATCAAAGCTGGTCAGAGAATAACTTGGACGAGAGGAGAGAAGAAGGCTTCAGTCCATCAAACTTATCAGAGCTAAAGGAGGAATTACGTACCCAGCGCAAAGAAACTAAAAATCTTGAAAAAAGAGTGGAAGAATTGACAGCTAGACTCATTAATGCAGAGAAGATCATAAACGAAATGACAGAGATGAAAACCATGACACGAGAAATACGTGACAAATGCACAAGCTTCAGTAACCGACTCGATCAACTGGAAGAAAGAGTATCAGCGATTGAAGATCAAATGAATGAAATGAAGCGAGAAGAGAAACCAAAAGAAAAAAGAAGAAAAAGAAATGAGCAAAGCCTGCAAGAAGTATGGGATTACGTAAAAAGACCAAATCTACGTCTGATTGGGGGTGCCTGAAAGTGAGGGGGAAAATGGAACCAAGTTGGAAAACACTCTTCAGGATATCATCCAGGAGAACTTCCCCAACCTAGTAGGGCAGGCCAACATTCAAATTCAGGAAATACAGAGAACGCCACAAAGATACTCCTCCAGAAGAGCAACTCCAAGACACATAATTGCCAGATTCACCAAAGTGAAATGAAGGAAAAAATCTTAAGGGCAGCCAGAGAGAAAGGTCGGGTCACCCACAAAGGAAGCCCATCAGACTAACAGCAGATCTCTCGGCAGAAACTCTACAAGCCAGAAGAGAGTGGGGGCCAATATTCAACGTTCTTAAAGAAAAGAATTTTAAACCCAGAATTTCATATCCAGCCAAACTAAGTTTCATAAGTGAAGGAGAAATAAAATCCTTTACAGATAAGCAATGCTTAGAGATTTTGTCACCACCAGGCCTGCCTTACAAGAGACCCTGAAGGAAGCCCTAAACATGGAAAGGAACAACCGGTACCAGCCATCGCAAAAACTTGGCAAAATGTAAAGACCATCGAGGCTAGGAAGAAACTGCATCAACTAACGAGCAAAATAACCAGTTAATATCATAATGGCAGGATCAAGTTCACACATAACAATATTAACCTTAAATGTTAATGGACTAAATGCTCCAATTAAAAGACACAGACTGGCAAAACTGGATAAAGAGTCAAGACCCATCAGTCTGCTGTATTCAGGAGACCCATCTCACATGCAGAGACACACATAGGCTCAAAATAAAGGGATGGAGGAAGATCTACCAAGCAAATGGAGAACAAAAAAAAGCAGGGGTTGCAATCCTAGTCTCTGATAAACAGACTTTAAACCATCAAAGATCAAAAGAGACAAAGAAGGCCATTACATAATGGTAAAGGGATCAATTCAACAGGAAGAGCTAACTCTCCTAAATATATATGCACCCAATACAGGAGCACCCAGATTCATAAAGCAAGTCCTTAGAGACTTACAAGAGACTTAGACTCCCATACAATAATAATGGGAGACTTCAACACTCCGCTGTCAACATTAGACAGATCAACGAGACAGAAAGTTAACAAGGATATCCAGGAATTGAACTCATCTCTGCACCAAGCGGACCTAATAGACATCTATAGAACTCTCCACCCCAAATCAACAGAATATACATTCTTCTCAGCACCACATCGCACTTATTCCAAAATTGACCACATAATTGGAAGTAAAGTACTCCTCAGCAAATGTAAAAGAACAGAAATTATAACAAACTGTCTCTCAGACCACAGTGCAATCAAACTAGAACTCAGGACTAAGAAACTCAATCAAAACCGCTCAACTACATGGAAACTGAACAACCTGCTCCTGAATGACTACTGGGTACATAACGAAATGAAAGCGGAAATAAAGATGTTTCTTTGAAACCAATGAGAACAAAGATACAACATACCAGAATCTCTGGGACACATTTAAAGCAGTGTGTAGAGGGAAATTTATAGCACTAAATGCCCACAAGAGAAAGCAGGAAAGATCTAAATTGACACTCTAACATCACAATTAAAAGAACTAGAGAGGCAAGAGCAATCACATTCAAAAGCTAGCAGAAGGCAAGAAATAACTAAGATCAGAGCAGAACTGAAGGAGATAGAGACACAAAAAACCCTCCAAAAAATCAATGAATCCAGGAGTTGGTTTTTTGAAAAGATCAACAAAATTGACAGACCGCTAGCAAGGCTAATAAAGAAAAAAGAGAGAGGAATCAAATAGATGCAATAAAAAATGATAAAGGGGATATCACCACTGACCCCACAGAAATACAAACTACCATCAGAGAATACTATAAACGCCCTCTACGCAAATCAACTAGAAAATCTAGAAGAAATGGATAATTTCCTGGACACTTACACTCTCCCAAGGCTAAACCAGGAAGAAGTTGAATCCCTGAATAGACCAATAGCAGGCTCTGAAATTGAGGCAACAATTAATAGCCTACCCACCAAAAAAAGTCCAGGACCAGATGGATTCACAGCTGAATTCTACCAGAGGTACAAGGAGGAGCTGGTACCATTCCTTCTGAAACGATTCCAATCAATAGAAAAAGAGGGAATCCTCCCTAACTCATTTATGAGGCCAACATCATCCTGATACCAAAGCCTGGCAGAGACACAACAAAAAAAGAGAATTTTAGACCAATATCCCTGATGAACATTGATTGCAAAAATCCTCAATAAAATACTGGCAAACCGGATTCAGCAGCACATCCAAAAGCTATCCACCATGATCAAGTGGGCTTCATCCCTGGGATGCAAGGCTGGTTCAACATTCGCAAATCAATAAACGTAATCCAGCATATAAACAGAACCAAAGACAAGAACCACATGATTGTCTCAATAGATGCAGAAAAGGCTTTTGACAAAATTCAACAGCCCTTCATGCTAAAAACGCTCAATAAATTCGGTATTGATGGAACATACCTCAAAATAATAAGAGCTATTTATGACAAACCCACAGCTAATATCATACTGAATGGGCAAAAAACTGGAAAAAATTCCCTTTGAAAACTGGCACAAGACAGGGATGCCCTCTCTCACCACTCCTATTCAACATAGGGTTGGAAGTTCTGCTCGTAGAGCAGTCAGGCAAGAGAAAAGAAATCAAGGGTATCCAGTTAGGAAAAGAAGAAGTCAAATTGTCCCTGTTGCAGATGACATGATTGTATATTTAGAAAATCCCATCGTCTCAGCCCAAAATCTCCTTAAGTGATAAGCAACTTCAGCAAGTCTCAGGATACAAAATAATGTGCAAAAATCACAAGCATTCTTATACACCAGTAACAGACAAGCAGAGAGCCAAATCAGGAATGAACTTCCATTCACAATTGCTTCAAAGAGAATAAAATACCTAGGAATCCAGCTTACAAGGGATGTAAAGGACCTCTTCAAGGAGAACTACAAACCACTGCTCAGTGAAATCAAAGAGGACACAAACAAATGGAAGAACATACCATGCTCATGGATAGGAAGAATCAATATCGTGAAAATGGCCATACTCCCCAAGGTTATTTATAGATTCAATGCCATCCCCATCAAGCTACCAATGACTTTCTTCACAGAATTGGAAAAAACTGCTTTAAAGTTCATATGGAACCAAAAAAGAGCCCGCATTGCCAAGACAATCCTAAGTCAAAAGGACAAAGCTGGAGGCGTCACGCTACCTGACTTCAAACTATACTACAAGGCTACAGTAACCAAAACAGCATGGTACTGGTACCAAAACAGAGATATAGACCAATGGAACAGAACAGAGTCCTCAGAAATAATACCGCACATCTACAGCCATCTGATCTTTGACAAACCTGAGAGAAACAAGAAATGGGGAAAGGATTCCCTATTTAATAAATGGTGCTGGGAAAATTGGCTAGCCATAAGTAGAAAGCTGAAACTGGATCCTTTCCTTACCCCTTATACGAAGATTAATTCAAGATGGATTAGAGACTTAAATGTTAGACCTAATACCATAAAAACCCTAGAAGAAAATCTAGGTAGTACCATTCAGGACATAGGCATGGGCAAGGACTTCATGTCTAAAACACCAAAAGCAACGGCAGCAAAAGCCAAAATTGACAAATGGGATCTAATTAAACTAAAGAGCTTTTGCACAGCAAAAGAAACTACCATCAGAGTGAACAGGCAACCTACAGAATGGGAGAAAATTTTTGCAACCTACTCATCTGACAAAGGGCTAATATCCAGAATCTACAAAGAACTCAAACAAATATACGAGAAAAAAACAAACAACCCCATCAAAAAGTGGGGAAAGGATATGAACAGACATTTCTCAAAAGAAGATATTCATACAGCCAACAGACACATGAAAAAATGCTCATCATCACTGGCCATCAGAGAAATGCAAATCAAAACCACAATGAGATACCATCTCACACCAGTTAGAATGGCAATCATTAAGAAGTCAGGAAACAACAGGTGTTGGAGAGGATGTGGAGAAATAGGAACACTTTTACACTGTTGGTGGGATTGTAAACTAGTTCAACCATTATGGAAAACAGTATGGCAATTCCTCAAGGATCTAGAACTAGATGTACCATATGACCCAGCCATCCCACTACTGGGTATATACCCAAAGGATTATAAATTAGTCTACTACAAAGACACATGTACACGTATGTTTATTGCGGCACTATTCACAATAGCAAAGACTTGGAATCAACCCAAATGTCCATCTGTGACAGACTGGATTAAGAAAATGTGGCACATATACACCATGGAATACTATGCAGCCATAAAAAAGGATGAGTTTGCGTCCTTTGTAGGGACATGGATGCAGCTGGAAACCATCATTCTTAGCAAACTATCACAAGAAGAGAAAACCAAACACCGCATGTTCTCACTCATAGGTGGGAACTGAACAATGAGATCACTTGGACTCGGGAAGGGGAACATCACACACTGGGGTCTATCATGGGGAGGGGGGGGGGGAGGAGGGAGGGATTGCATTGGGGAGTTATACATGATATAAATGATGAATTGATGGGTGCTGACGAGTTGATGGGTGCAGCACACCAACATGGCATAAGTATACATATGTAACAAACCTGCACGTTATGCACATGTACCCTAGAACTTAAAGTATAATTAAAAAAAAAAAAAAAAAAATAACTAAAGAGAAGCTTTCTGAGAAACTGCATTGCCATGTGTGAATGCATGTCACAGAGTTACACGTTTATAAACAACTTTATAGTCAATGGAGTAGATTGCATAACACTGTTTTCTGTGGAAATCGCAAGGGATGACTTTGAACGTAACTTGATTCCGGTTGAACAAAGTGACACGGTATCCTCAGACAAAACTGAGAAAGAAACTTTTTAGACTAACCGTTCTGTAGATGGTGAATTCATTGCGGTCTCGTCGCACTTTGTGTTGAGTAGAGCAGGTTGCTAAACACTGTTTCGTTGATCTGCAAGGGGATATTTGGGAGTGCATTGAGGTCTATTGTTGAAAAAAACTAATATCCTCGATAAAATAAACATAGAAAGAA
>NC_044562.1:135174526-135177611 GCF_007565055.1 Rhinopithecus roxellana | reverse complement strand
ACATAAATAATGTGTGCCCCAGCGAACACACAAAGCCTTTTAGCAAAGGCTGGGAGACTTACTGCTTCCAGGAATTTAGGGGAAATCTCTATCCAGTCATCCGGGTGATCACTAAGATAACTGAACAAAGACTTCCATAGTTACATACAGTAAAGAATACAGACTTCACAGAATTAGCTCAGGAAAACTGTGAAACAAACAATGACACCAACAACAAGACACCCCAGAGAAGGGGCGATTCTAAATGCCAACGTTTTCACATTATAGTTTTTTTTTTTATTTTACTTTAAGTTCTGGGATACATATGCTGAACATGCAGATTTGTTTCACAGGTATCCATGTGCCATGGTGGTTTGCTGCACCCATCAACCCGTCATCTAGGTTTTAAGCCCTGCATGCAGTAGGTATTTGTCCTAATGCTCTCCCTAACCCCAGTCCCCCACCCCTCAACAGGCCCTGGTGTGTGATGTTGCCCTCCCTGTGTCCATGTGTTCTCATTGTTCAATGCTTACTTAGGAGTGAGAACATGCGGTGTTTGGTTTTCTATTCCTGTGTTAGTTTGCTGAGGATGATGGTTTCCAGCTTCATCCACGTCCCTGCAAAGGACATGAACTCATCCTTTTTGTGGCTGCATCCATGGTGCATTTCACGTTATATGATTTCAAATGACCAGTTTTCAAAAAGAAAACATTAGGTAAGGAAGCGAGCAAGAAATTATGGCCCATACACAGGACAAAAACCAGTCAATAAAAACTGTCCCAGAGGAATCCCAAACACTGGACTTCTTTTTAGACAAAGATATCAAATCAGCTATTTAAAATACATTGACAAATCAAATGAGGGCCCGGCATGGTGGCTCAGGCCTCTAATTCCAGCACTTTGGGAATCAAGGTAGGGGGTTCACTTGAGCCTAGAAGTTCAGGCCCAGCCTGGTCAATATAGGTAGACCCCATCTCTACAAAAAATAAAAAGTTACCCAGGCATGGTGGGAGGTCAGTGCTGCAGTGAGCCATAATCACACCACTGCACTGCAGCCTGGGAGACAGAGCAAAATGCTGTCTCAAAACAAAACAACAAATCACACACATACACACACACACACACACACACACACACAATCACCAAGGAAACCAAATGTAAATTACTAAAGAAAACTGTAAGACTGATGTCTTAAACAGATAACATAGATGAAAATTATACAAAAGGAAGTAAATAGTAATTCCGAATATGCAAAAGTACAATAACTGAAATAAAGAATTCACTAGAGTAGCTCATTTGCAGATTTGAGCTGGCAGAAGAAAGAATCAGTGAACTTAAATGTAGGTCAATTAAGACCATCCGGTGTGAGGAACAGAAAGCAAAAGTAATGAAGAACAATGAGCATAGCCTCAGTGATCTGTGGGACACTGTTATGAGTTGAATTGTATTCCCACAAAGGTATGCCGCAGTGCTAACCTCCAGTATCTGTCAATGTGACCCCGGAAAAGACCCTTTAGAAAGGCTCTTTACAGATGTAATCAAGGTAAGGTCTAATGACTTGAGGTCATTAGAGTAGACTCTAATCCAAAATGACTGCGGTTCTTATGAGAAAGAGAACTTTGGACAAAGAAGCAGACAACCCCAGAGAAAAGACTGTGTAGATAAAAACAAGGGGAAGGTAGCCATATGACAGACAGAGACAGAGATTAAAGTGCTGCATCTAGTAGTTAGAAATGCCCAGGATTGCCATTAACCCTGAACAGAAGCTAGAACAAGCAAGGAAGTATTATCTACTGGATACTTCAGAGAGAGCATGGCCCTCCCCACACCTTGATTTAGGACTTCTAGCCTCCAGAATAGTGAAAAAAACACATTTCTGCTATCTTAAACCATTCAAGGTTGTAGTTTGTGAAACTTTGTTATAGTAACCTTTGAAAACTAATACAGACATTAAGTGTAACAACATATGTACAATCGGAGGCTCAAAAGGAGAGGAGAGAAAAAAGAATAGAAAGAGTATTTGAAGAAATAATGGCTGAAATTTGCCAAATTTGTTGAAAACATTAATATATATGTTTAAGAAACTCACTGAACTCCAAGAAGATTCAAAGACATCCGCACCTGGGTACGTCATAATCAAACTATCGAAAGACAAAGACAGAGAGAGAACTTAGAAAGTAGCAAGAGAAGCATGACCCATTACATACAAGACATCCTTAATGAGATTAATGACTGATTTCTCATCAGTAACCACACAGGCCAGTGGGCACAGGGATGATACATTGAAAATGCTGAAAGAGGCCAGGCCCAGTGGCTCATGCTTGCAATCCCTGCACTGTGGGAGGCCAAGGTGGGTGGATCACCTGAGGTCAGGAGTTTGAGATCAACCTGGCCAACATGATGAAACCCCTTCTCTACTAAAAATAATAAAAATTAGCTGGGCGTGGTGGCGGGTGCCTGTAATCCCAGCTACTTGGAAGGCCTGAGGCAGAAGAATCACTTGAACCCAGGAGGCAGAGGTTGCAGTGAGCTGAGATCACGCCACTGCACTCCAGCCTGGTCAACAAGAGCAAAACTCCCTCTCAAAAAAAAAAAAAAGGAAGTGCTGAAATAAAAAACTGTCAACTAAGAATTTTCTATCCAATGAAACTGCCCTACAAAAGTGGAGGAGAAATTAAGATATTTCTAATTTTTTTTTTTTTTTTTTTGAGACAGAGTCTCACTGTGTCACCCAGGCCGGAGTACACTGGTGCGATCTCGGCTCAGTACAGACTCCATCTCCTGGATTCAAGTGATTCTCCTGCTTCAGCCTCCCAAGTAGCTGGAATTACAGGTGTGCACCACCACACCCAGCTATTTTTTGTGTTTTTAGTAGAGACAGGATTTAACCATGTTGCTCAGGCTGGTATTGAACTCCTGACCTCAGGTGATCCACCTGCCTCAGTCTCCCAAAGTGTTGGGATTACAGGCGTGAGCCACGTGCCCAGCCAGGATATTTCTAAATTAAAACAACAACAAGGAGACAATTTCTCACTAGTAGACCTGCCCACAAAAAATACTAAATGTAATCTTTTAGGATGAAACGAAAGAACACTATATAGCAACT
>NC_044562.1:135087026-135169526 GCF_007565055.1 Rhinopithecus roxellana | reverse complement strand
GGGCCAAGGTGGGCGGCTCACCTGGGGTCAGGAGTTCGAGACCAGTCTGGCTAACATGGTGAAACCTCATCTCTACTAAAAAAATAAATAAATTAGCTGGGCGTGGTGGCAGGTGCCTGTAATCTCAGCTACTGTGGAGGCTGAGGCAGGAGAATCACTTAAACGCAGGATGGGGAGGTTGCAGCAAGCCGAGATTGGGCCATTGCACTCCACTCTGGGAGACAAGAGTGAAACTCCATCTCAAAAAAAAAAAAAAAAAAAAAAAAAATTAACAAGCCATTACCAGACTCAATAAAATATTAAAAAATCAAGTTTTCCTTTTTATCAGAACAATAAGTTATAGGGAAATATAACTTTAAAATTCCATTTATAATATCAACCACAACTTTCAGCATTTAGAAAAAAAATATTTAAAATTTAAGAAAATTAGTGAAGGACATAAAAGAAGATTTGAATACTTGCAAAGATGTTACATGTTCTTGTAAGAGGATCCTCATTTTGTGTAAATGTCCTTTTCAATCTACAGGGTTAATGTAATTTCAATAAATAAATCTCAAAAGTATTATTAGGGGGTGTGGCTTTTTGTGGAAGGATAAGAAAAACCAAGAAAACAAAGCAGAGACTTACTTGCCTCTCAACACTTACTTTATTATAAAGCCACAGGAATGAACGTAAAGATAAAAGGAACAACTTCGCGAAATCTATATATGGAAGGGAATTTATTTTATTTATTTATTTTACTTTACTATTTTATTTTATTATTTTAGAAACAGAGCCTTGCTTTGTCACCCAGGCTGCAGTTGAGTGGCACTGCAGCTCACTAGCTCACTAATGGCACTAGCTCACTGCAACTTTGAACTCTTGGGTTCAAATGACCCTCTCACCCTAGCCTCCCAAGTAACTGGGACTATAGGCACATGCCACTGTCTCCAGCTAATTTGTTTTATTTTACAATTTTTATTTTGTAAAGATTGTGGTCTCACTTTGTTGCTCATGCTGGTATTGAACTCCTGGCTTCAAGCAATCCTCCCGCCTCAGCCTCCCATAGTGTTGAGATTATAGGCATGAGCCCCTGTGCCTGGCCAGGGAATTTATCATATAATAAAATATCTTTCATAATTATTGGGACAATCAGAGTCATTTTTTTTTTTTTTTTTTTTTTTTGAGATGGAGTCTCTTTCTGTCACCCAGGCTGCAGTACAGTGGTACAATCTCAGCTCACTGCAACCTCTGCCTCCAGGGTTCAAGTGATTCTCCTGACTCAGCCTCCCGAGTAGCTGGGACTACAGGTGTGCGCCGCACCATGCCCAGCTAATTTTTATATTTTCAGTAGAGACAGGGTTTCACCATGTTGGCCAGGCTGATCTCGAACTCTTGACCTCAAGTGATCTGCCCACCTTGGCCTCCCAAAGTGCTGGGATTACAGGCTTGAGCCACCGCACCCAGCCTGAATCAGAGTCTTAATCTGAGACTCATGGATAGGCTTCCAAAGGTTCATAAAACCCCTGATGTTTTATGCAAAATTTTATATGTGTGATGTACATATTTTGGGGGAGACTGTCCACAGCTTTCCTTCCATTTTTATTTATTACTATTTTTTTAAATTTTTTTCAAGATGGAGTCTTGCTCTGTCACCCAGGCTGGAGTGCAGGGGCACCATCTCGGTTTACTGCAACCTCCGCCTCCTGGGTTCAAGCAATTCTCCTGCCTCAGTTTCCCGAGTAGCTGGGATTACAGGCACCCACCACCACGTCTGGCTAATTTTTCAAGACATTTAAAAATGTTCATAGAATCAGCTTGTCAATTTTAGGAAAAAAACAACAACAACTGCTTGGATTTTGATTGGGATACTTTGAATCTATACGTCAGTTTAGCGACAACTGCAATCTGAACACAGTTGAGTTTTCCACACTATTTGTGCCTTCTTTAATTTCTCTCGATAATGTTGATAGCTCTGTGTACAGATTTTGCAGTTGACAGAATAAGAACCCATTTATGGTAAAAAAAAAAAAACTTTCAGAATAGTAGCATTAGAAGGATACTTCTTCAATGTGGTAGAGGAAAGTCTAAAAAAATGCCTACAGCTAATATTACATTTGACGGTGAAAGAATGAACACTTTACCTCTAAAATGTAGAACAAAGTAAAGATGTCCACTCTCACCACTTCTATTCAACATTGTAGTGAAGGTCCTAATCAATAAAACAAGAAAAGAAACAGAAAAAAAGGGCATGTGGATTCAAAAGCAAGATGCTAAAGATGTTAAAGACTCTATGAAATGGAAATTAGAACTAATAAGTGATTTCAGCAAGTTTTCAGGGCGCAAGATTAATAAACACACCAATTATATTTCTACATACTAGACACAAACCATTTAAACTTGGTACTTTAAATTACCAATTTAAAAAACATCAAAAAACATTAAATACTTGGGATCAATTTAACAAATATGTGCAAACTTTTATGAGAAATAATTTGCCTCCAATAAGCTGCACCCATTTAAAGTGTGCAATTCAGTTACTTTTTTTTTTTTTTTGAGACGAAGTCTTGCTCTTGTCGCCCAGGCTGGAGTGCAATGGCATGATCTTGGCTCACTGCAAACTCTGCCTCCTGGGTTCAAGCTATTCTCCTACCTCAGCCTCCCGAGCAGCTGGGATTACAGGCGCCCGTCACCACGCTCAAGTAATTTTTCTATTTTTAGTAGAGACGGAGTTTCACCATGTTGGCCAGGCTGGTTTCGAACTCCTGACCTCGTGATCCACCCGCCTCGGCCTCCCAAAGTGCTGGGATTACAGGCGTGAGCCACTGCGCCCGACCAACTGAGTTCCTTTTGATAGTTTTATATGCCCATAAAACCACTATGATCAAAACAGAACTGTCTCACTGCCAAAAGATTCCTCGTGTTCCTTTTTGGACCGTCCCTCCCCTTACCACCAACCCCAGCAACCTCTGACCTGCTTTCTTAAAAAGACTATTTATATTTAATATGATTATCAATATAACTGGATTTAAATATGACATCTTGCTATTTATCTGCTCCTGGTTCCTTCTTCTTTCCTTGATTAATATTGAATTTACTGAATATTGCTTAGGATTCTGTCTCCACTTAGGATACTGAATATTTCTGAGGATTTTATCTCCACTATAGGCTTTTAAAAAAATGCACCTATTGGAGAAGGAAACATACTGTAATAACGTAGTCTCAGGGTTTGTTCTTTAAAATGCCTTCCTGTGTCAAACTCTTTCAGTCACTAAAAGAAAACAGTTTATGATGCAATCTAAAGAAAGCATGCTTACATTTGCCTTTTAAAGCAGGATGTTTTTACTGGTGCAATATAATATAGTGCACAATGGGGAAAGAAAAAAGGTTCTAATAACCTATTCTAAAATTTTGCTTAGAAAGTATCTTATTCACCAAGCATTTCCATTCACTGAAAGAAAACAGTTAACATGGATCTTTAAGAAAACAAGCTGGGGCCGGGCACGGTGGCTCACGGCTCACGCCTGTAATCCCAGCACTTTGGGAGGCCAAGGCGGGCAGATCATGAGGTCAGGAGTTGGAGACCTGACCAACATGGTGAAACCCCGTCTCTACTAAAAATGCAAAAATTAGTTGGGCCTGGTGGTGCATGCCCATAATTCCACTACTTAGGAGGCTGAGGTGGGAGAATCGCTTGAACTCAGGAGGTGGAAGTTCCAGTGAGTAGAGACTGCACCACTGCACTCCAGCTTGGGCGACAGAATGTCAAAAAAAAAAAAAGCAAGCTGGCCAGGCCAGGCGCAGTGGCTCACGCCTGTAATCCCAGCACTTTGGGAGGCCGAGATGGGTGGATCACTTGAAGCCTGTAGTTCGAGACCAGGCTGGCCCACATGGTGAAAACCTTGCCTCTACTAAAAATACAAGAATTAGCCCAGCGTGGTGGTGGGTGTCTGTAATCCCAGCTCCTGAGGAGGCTGAGGCATAAGAATCACTTGACCTGAGAGGCGGAGGTTGCAGTGAGCCGAGACTGCGCCACTGTCCTCTAGCCTGGGCGACAAAGCGAGACAGACAGATATAAGGAAAGAGAGAGAGAGAGAGAGAGAGAGAGAGAGAGAGAGAGAGAGAGAGAGAGAGAGAGAGAGAGAGAGAGAGAGAGAGAGAAAGAGAGAGAGAGAGAGAGACAGAAAGCAAGCTGGCCAGACGTGGTGGATCACTCCTGTAATCCCAGCACTTTGGGAAGGTGAGGCAAGAATGATCACTTGAGGCAGGGGTTTGAAACCAGCCTGGGCAACATGGCAAGACATCGTCTTCACAAATATATATATATGTGTGTGTGTGTGTGTGTATTAATACACATATGTATTATATACATGTGTATATATAATATATATACATATTACACAGGTTTTGTGGTACACACCTGTAGTCCTAGCTACACAGGAGCGTGAGGTGGGAGGATTCCTTGAGCCCAGGAGTTCGAGGTTACAGTGAGCTATGATGGCGTCACTGCACTCCAGCCTGGGGACATAGTAAGACCTCGTCTCTTTTTTTTTTTTTTTTTTTTGAGACGGAGTCTCGCTCTGTCACTCAGGCTGGAGTGCAGTGGCCGGATCTCAGCTCACTGCAAGCTCCACCTCCCGGGTTGACACCATTCTCCTGCCTCAGCCTCCCGAGTAGCTGGGCCTACAGGCGCCCGCCACCTCGCCCGGCTAGTTTTTTGTATTTTTTAGTAGAGACGGGGTTTCACCATGTTAGCCAGGATGGTCTCGAACTCCTGACCTCGTGATCCGCCCGTCTCGGCCTCCCAAAGTGCTGGGATTACAGGCTTGAGCCACCGCGCCCGGCCAAGACCTCGTCTCTTAAAAGAAAGTTCTGTGAGTCACCAATAAGAAAAAACATTGTAGAAAAAAAGAAAGAAAGCTTACATTTACTTTTTATTGGTGGATTTCTCTATTGGCCTACTGGTGCCTATTAAAGAAACATCTCATCATATTCTCAATGTTTGTTTACAAATGCCTTTCTATGTCAGACTCTTCAATTCGTTGAAATAAAACAGTTGATGAATCTTTCAGAACTAGCTTTAAAAAAATCACCAAAAATCTAAGGGGTTACATTTCAGGCACTGTTCTAGGCACTGGGGATACAGCAATGAGCAATACAACATCCCTACCTTTCTAAAGCTGACATTCTAGCACACAATTAGACTACAAGCCAAAATAAATAAGTAAAATATATAGTACGTGAGGTACACAAATAAACCATGAGAAGAGGACGGGAAATGTTGGGGGTGGGGCTGCCTATACATTTTTGATAATAGGCTTTATTTTTTTTTGAGCAGTTTGTAGGTTAACAGAAAAATTGAGGACAAAGTAGAGTTCCCATACAACTTCTACTCCACAGTGTTCTCTATTAACATCTTGCATTACTGCTGTACATTTCTTACAATTGATGAACCAGTATTGATACATTATTATTATTATTATTTTTGAGGCAGAGTCTCGCTCTGTCGCCCAGGCTGGAGTGCAGTGGCACGATCTCGGCTCACTGCAAGCTCCGCCTCCCGGGTTCACGCCATTCTCCTGCCTCAGCCTCCCGAGTAGCTGGGACTACAGGCGCCCGCCACGTCGCCTGGCTAGTTTTTTGTATTTTTTAGTACAGACAGGGTTTCACCGTGTTAGCCAGGATGGTCTCGATCTCCTGACCTCGTGATCCGCCCGTCTCGGCCTCCCAAAGTGCTGGGATTACAGGCTTGAGCCACCGCGCCCGGCCAATACATTATTAATTAAAATCCATCAATTACCTTAGGTTTCCCTTAGGTTTCACCCTTTGTGTGTTGTACATTCCATGGATTTTTTTTTTTTTTGACAGAGTCTGGCTTTGTTGCCCAGGCTGGAGTGCAGTGATATGATCTCGGCCCACTGCAACTTCTGCCTTCTGGGTTCAAGCAATTCTCCTGCCTCAGCTTCCGGAGTAGCTAGGATTGCAGGCATGCACCACCAAGCCTGGCTAATTTTTTTGTATTTTTAGTAGAGACAGGTTTCACCAGTTGGTCAGGCTGGTCTTGAACTCCTGACCTGGTGATCCGCCCGCCTCAGCCTCTCAAAGTTCTGGGATTACAGGCGTGAGCCCCCTCACCTGGCCAGATATCAGTTTTTAACTCATTTGGATAAATATCAAGGAGCACAGTTACTGGATTATGTAGCAAGAGTATGTTTAATTTTTTAAGAAAATGCCAAAGTGTCTGTATCGTTTTCAGTTGTCACTATCAGTGAATGAGAGTTTCCATTGCTCAGCATCCTCACCAGCATTTGATATTGTCAGTGCTTTGGATTTTGGTTATTCTAATAGGTGTATGTTGGCATTTCATTGTTGTTTTAACTTGAAATTCCCTAGTGACCTGTGAGGTTTGGCACCCTTCCATATGTTTACTTGGCGTCTGTATATATTATTTGGATGTCTGTGTAGATACTTTGCTCAATTTAATTGGGTTGTTTTCCTACTGCTGACTTTTAAGAGTTCTTTGTGCATATTGGACATCAGTTCTTTGACAGATACGTATTTTGCAAACGTTCTCCCTTCTCTTTTCATTCTCTTAACAATGTGTTTTGCAGAGTATAAGGTTTTAATTTTAATGAAGTCCAATTATAAATTTTTTTCTTTCACAAATTGTGCTTTTAGAGTTTTATCTAAAAAGTGACTGCGAAACACAATGTCTCCTAGATACTTCCTCTCTCATCTTTCAGTAGCTTTAAAAATGTTTCAATTTACTTTTTCATAAAGGGCCTTGATCTGTCATCTACACTGGAGTGCAGTGGCACCAAAAAGGCTCGCTGCAGCCTTGACCCCCAGCCTCAAGTGATGCTCCTACCTCAGCCTCTCAAGTAGTTGGGACTACAGGTGTATGCTACCACATCAGGCTAATTTTAAAATTTTTTTCTGGAGAGACAGGGGCTTGCCATATTGCCCAGGCTGGTCTCACATTTCTGAGCTCAAGCAATCCTCCCGCCTCAGCCTCCCAAAGGGCTGGGACTATAGGCATGAGCCATCGCGCCCAGTTTAGTAGCTTTTAAAAGGTTCCACATATAATTAAAATTATGCAGTATTCTTCTGTGCCTAGCTTATTCCAACTAGCATAATGTCCTCTAGGTTTATCCATGGTGTTGCAAATTCCTTTATCCGTTCATCTGTCAACAGACACTTAGGCTGTTTCCATATCTTGGCTATACTCTGAATAATGCTGCTAAAACATGGGAGTGCAGAGATCTCTTTTTCCCTTTCTGTCTTGTTTTTTTTGGGGATGGAGTCTTGCTCTGTCGCCAGGCTGGAATGCAGTGGCACGATCTCAGATCACTGCAACCTCCGCCCCCCAGGTTCAGGTGATTCTCCTGTCTCAGCCTCCCGAGTAGCTGGGATCACAGGCATGCACCACCATGCTCGGCTAATTTTTGTGTTTTTAGTAGAGAGTTTTCACTATATTGGCCAGGCTGGTCTTGAACTCCTGGCCTCAGGTGATCCACCTGCCTCAGTCTCCCAAAGTGCTGGGATTACAGGTGTGAGCCATGGCGCCCTGCCTCTTTCTGTACTTCAATGGATGAAAACAGCTATCTTTATGATGTACTGATTTCATTGCCTTTTGGGAAGATACCCAGAAGAGAGATACTTCCTCTGTCTTTTATCATATCTGGATCATATGGTAGCTCTGTGTTTATTTTTTTCAATGTAACTCTGCTGTTTTGCATAATGGCTGTACCAATTTATACTCCCACCAACAGTGTACAAGGGTTGCCTTTTCTCCACACCTTCCCTGACACTTAACGATTATCTTAATAAGTGTGAGGTGGTATCTCATTGTGGTTTTAACTTGCATTTCCATGATTAGTGATATTGAGCACCTTTTCACATACCTGTTGGCCATTTTTATGCCTTCTTGGAAACATGTTCAGGTCCTTTGCCCGTTTAATAACTGGGTAATTTATGCTATTGGGTTATTTATTTTTGCTATTTAGTTGTGAGTTCTTTACGTATTTTGGATATTAACCCTTTATCAGATATATGGTTTGCAAGGCTGGGCTCACGCCTGTAATCTAGCACTCTGCGAGGCTGAGGCAGGCAGATCACCTGACATCAGGAGTTCGAGACCAGCCTGACCAACATGGTGAAACCCCGTCTTTACTAAAAATACAAAAATTTTCCGGGAGTGGTGGAGTGTGCCTGTAGTCCCAGCTACTCGGGAGGCTGAGGCAAGAAAATTGCTTGAATTGCCTGGGAGGCAGAGGTTGCAGTGAGCTGAGATTGCACCACTGCACTCCAGCCTCAGTGACAGAGCAAGACTCTGTCTCAAAAAAAAAAAAAGATATATGGTTTGCAAATATGTCCCAAGTGTGGGTTGCCTTTTAATTTTGTTAATTGTTTCTTTTGCTATGCAGAAGCTTATTAGTTTGATGTGGTCCCACTTGTTTTTGCTTTGTTGCCAGACCTTTTGGTGTGATACCCAAAAACATTATTGTTAAGGCCACTGTCAGGAAGTTTTCCTATGTTTTCTTCTAGGATTTTTACAGTTTCAGGTCTTATATTTAAGTATTTATTCAATTTTGAATTGACTTTTGTGCATAGCAGAAGGGTCTAATTTCATTGTTTTGCATGTGGATTTTCAGTTTTCCCAGCATAATTTGTTGAAAGGCATCCTTACCAAAAACCATTAACCATATCAGCAGTTTATTTTTGGACTCTATTCTGCTCCATTGTTCTATGTGTCTGTTTTCACATCAGTACCATAATATTTTGATGATAGCCTTGTAATATAAGTTGAAATCAGGAAGAGTGATGTCTCAACATGGTTTTTTTTTTTTTTTTTTGAGATGGAGTTTCGCTCTCGTTGCCCAGGCTGGAGTGCAATGGCGCGATCTCAGCTCAGCACAACCTCTGCCTCCTGGGTTCAAGCAATTCTCCTGCCTCAGCCTCCCGAGTAGCTGGGATTTATAGGCATTTGCCACCACACCCAGCTAATTTTGTATTTAGTAGAGATGGGGTTCCGCCATGTTGGTCAGTCTTGAACTCCCGACCTCAGGTGATCTGCCTGCCTTGGCCTCCCAAAGTGCTGTGATTACAAGCATGAGCCACCATGCCTGGCCCAACATTGTTCTTTCTTAAGATTGTGTTGGCTATTTAGGGTCTTTTTTGGTTCCATACACATTTTAGAATTGTTGTTTTCTATTTCTATGAATGATGCCTTTGGAATTTTCATAGAAATTGTGTTGAATCTGTATTCTGGATAGCACACAGACATTTTAACCATTTTTCCAATCCATGAACATGGGATGCATTTCCAATTTATATCTTCTTCAATGTCTTTTATCAATGCTTTATAGTTTTTATTATACAGATATTTCACCTCATTGGTTAAATTTATTCTTATGTATTTTATTCTTTTTGATGCTATTGTAAATGGGATTGTTTTCTTGATTCCCTTTTCAGATAATCATTATTGCTGTGAAGAAACAAAACTGATGTTTGTATGTTGATTTTGTATCCTGCAGCTTTACTGGATTTATTAGTTCTAACAGTTTTTTTGTGTGAGTGTGGCGTGTTTTACATACAAGAACATGTTACTTGCAAATAGGATAATTTCACTTCTTCCTTTTCTATTTGGGTATCTTTTATTTCTTTTTCTTTCTTTCTTTTTGTTTTTTTTGAGACGGAGTCTCGCTCTGTCGCCCAGGCTGGAGTGCAGTGGCGCGATCTCGGCTCACTGCAAGCTCCACCTCCTGGGTTTATGCCATTCTCCTGCCTCAGCCTCCCGAGTAGCTGGGACTACAGGCACCCGCCACCATGCCCAGCTAGTTTTTTGTATTTTTTTAGTAGAGATGGGGTTTCACCATGTTAGCCAGGATGGTCTCGATCTCCTGACCTTGTGATTTGCCCGTCTCGGCCTCCCAAAGTGCTGGGATTACAGGCTTGAGCCACCGTGCCTGGCCTATTTCTTTTTCTTGTGTGATTGTTCTTGCTAGTTCTTCTAGTACTCTGTTGAATAGAACTGGTGAGAGAGGGCCTCCTTGTCCTGTACCAGATCTAATGGAAAATTTTTAGTTTTCTCTCATTTATTTTGATGTTTCCTGTGGGCTTTTCATTAATAGTCTTTTGTATTAGGGAAATTTCCTTCTATACTTGTTTTTTTGAGAGTTCTTATCAAAAATGGATGTTGAGCTTTTATCTTTTTATTCTGTTAATGTGTATCACAGTAACTGATTTACATATGTTAAACCAATTTTGCATCCCAGGGATAAATCCCACTTGGTCAGGGTATATAATCTTTTTGATGTATTTTCAAATTCAGTTTGCTAGTATTTTATTAAAGAATTTTCCATCTGTTTATCAGATATATTAGCCTGTGGTTTTATTATCATGTCTTCATCTGAATTTGGTATCATGGTGATGCTGGTCTCATAAAATGAGTTTGGAGGTATCCTCTCTACTTCTATTTTTTAAAAGAGTGTGGTATTAATTCCTCTTTGAATGTTTGGTAGAATTCAGCCATGAAACCATCTGGTCCTGGGCTTTTTTTGTTAGCAATTGCTACTTCAATTTCCTTATTTGTTAGAGTTCTGTTCAGGCTTTCTATATCTTCTAGATTAAGTCCTGGTAGGTTGTATGTTTCTGGGACTTTATGTCTTCTAGGTTATCCAGTTTGATGGCATATAATTAATTGTTCATAATCATTTATGACCCTTTCTGTTTCTGAGGAATCCATTGTATATCTTCTATTTATTTATGTGAGACAAGATCTTGCTCTGTTGCCCAGGCCGGAGTGTAGTAGTACTGTCATAGGTCACTGCAGCCTCAACCTCCTGGGCTTAAGTGATCCTCTCACTTCAGCCTCCAAAGTAGCTTGGGACTACAGGCACATGCCACCACACCCGGCTAATTAAAAACAAATTTTTTTTTTTTTTTTTTGTAGAGACAGGGTTTCCCTATATTACCCTGGCTTGTCTCCAACACCTGGCCACAAGTGATCCTCTCACCTTGGACTCCCAAAGTGCTGGGATTACAGGCATGGGCCACCACATCCAGCTGATACAGATTTCCCCAACTTTAAATATGGCATTTCACTGTCTCATGACTTCTGTTGTTTCCAGTAGAAATCTGTTGCTAATCTTATTAAAGATTCCTTCTACCTGATGAGTCTCTTCTCTTTC
This sequence comes from Rhinopithecus roxellana, assembly GCF_007565055.1. Classification (NCBI taxonomy): domain Eukaryota; kingdom Metazoa; phylum Chordata; class Mammalia; order Primates; family Cercopithecidae; genus Rhinopithecus; species Rhinopithecus roxellana. The sequence goes on along the minus strand of NC_044562.1, from coordinate 135,158,355 downwards.
TGCTTTCAAAATTCTTTGTCTTTGGGTTTTGACAATTTAATGTATCTCACTGTGTGTTGAAGAGAGTTTATCGCATGCTTTGCGTTCATTGAGTTTTCTGGTTTTTGTTTTATTATTATTATTATTATTATTTTTTGAGATGGAGTCTTGCTCTGTTGCCCAGGCTGGAGTGCAGTGGTGCGATCTCGGCTCACTGCAAGCTCCACCTCCTGGGTTCACACCATTCTCCTGCCTCAGCCTCCTGAGTAGCTGAGACTACACGTGCCAGCCACCACGCCCGGCTAATTTTTTGCATTTTTAGTAGAGATGGGGGGGGGTCTCACCAGGTTAGCCAGGATGGTCTCGATCTCCTGACCTCGTGATCTGCCCGTCTCGGCCTCCCAAAGTGCTGGGATTACAAGCTTGAGCCACTGCGCCCGGCACATTTATGGTTTTTAAGCTAAAACCAAATGCATATCGGGTTTTTTCCCCTCCTTTAAGTGGTTTTTCATTTAATCAAGTACTAGTGGGCGAGGTGGTGGGCGCCTGTAGTCCCAGCTACTTTCGGGAGGCTGAGGCAGGAGAACGGCATGAACCCAGGAGGCGGAGCTTGCAGCGAGCCGAGATCTGGCCACTGCACTCCAGCCTGGGCGACAGAGCGAGACTCTGTCTCAAGAAAAAACAAACAAACAAAAACATAAATGTATATTCATTTGTGATTCTTTTCATGTAGTGCCAAGGCTTTTGTCAACAGGTTTAAGCCTCCTTGTAATCCCTTAGTCTTTCTTGCAAGCAAACCAAAACAAAAAACCTTAAGTGCGTCAACTGTATTTTTGTTAGTCTCTCATAGTTGTCTTGGTCATATCTGTTTTCAATAAATTTAAAAAAATCCTTAGGCTGGGTGTGGTGGTTCAGCACTTTAGGAAGCCAAGGTGCGTGGGTAGATGGGTGGATCACTTGAGCCCAGGAGTTCAAGACCAGCCTGGGCAACATGGTGAAATCCTGTCTCTAAAAAAAAAAATTAGCTGCGTGTAGTGGCACACACCTGTGGTCCCAGCTTCTAAGGAGCCTGAGGTATGAGGATCACTTGAGCCTGGGGGGCAGACATTGCAGTGAGCTAGATCACATCACTGCATTCCAGCCTGGGTAATAGAGCAAGACCTTATCTCAATAATAATAATAATAATAATAATAGTAATAAATAAAGAAAAATAAAAAAAATCCTTAAAATTTTAATGACTCACATTAAAAGGCTTTCACAAAAGCCCAACCTTCTTTTCACACCCTCACTTCATTGGCTTATGTAATATAGCATTAAGTGACATAATAAAGATAAATTTGTATGCATATGAAAGCACATAAGCACAACTGATTTTAGCAAGCTTACAGCTTAACTGGTGGAACTGGAAGAGCTCTAGCATAATTGAGAGCAGTCAACAAGGCCAGGGAGATCAAAGGGAGAAAGCAGAGTATCAGTCTTCCGAGTTGGTTATTTGGATGGTGGTTAAGAAAGCTTCAGTCACAAATGGAATATGACTAGGAACTAGAGTAAAACCTTTGTAGGTACACACCAAACTCAAAAGTCATGAAGAAGATTGGTATGTTTGTTTATACAAGCATTAAAAATGTCCTCAGATCCCTCCCGTCAGCCCCCAAAACAAAGTCAAAGTACAATGGGTTTTTGCAACATATGACTGACAAATTACTAGTTTCCTTAATTTCCAACATCTCATACAATTAAAATGTCAACCAACCAATATAAAAATGAGGAAAGGCAATCAATAGGAATGTAGTATAAAAAAATAGTAGGGATCAATAAAGCTACTTAGCCTTACAGAAGAAATGAATGTCAAAATATTTCTTCTCTGAGATAAGCAGGTAAATTAAGTTTCATGAAATTCTAATAAGAATGTAGAGAAACAGACATTCTCATATGCTTTGGTAGAAGAGTATAAACTGGTATAATTGTGTCTGAGAACAACTAGACAATATTAATACCTGAAAATGCAGGTGCCCTATGACCTAGCAACCCTACTGCTCAAGTGTATGCTATGCATACACTTGCAACAATTTACAAAAATATTTGTATGATTTTCATTGCAGCTTTGTTTGCATAGCAGAAATGGAAACCATCTAAGTGTCCATTAAGAAATTAAGAGTATAACCATATGATAGAGTACTAGGCAGTGGTGAAAAACAGTAAGATAGATCTGAACATGCTGATATACATATCCTAACATCTGTATATATCCCAAGACGAAAAAACAGACGAAAAAAGCTGTAGAAGAACATACTGCACAACCTTGTTGGCTTTAACAAAATGTGTATGTACACACAAACGGAAGTACACATTTTTACCGCAGAAGAAAATACCAGAAATTGAATAGAGGTTGCCATTGGTTTGAGGAGGCTTTTTTCTTTTTGAGACGGAGTCTTGCTCTGTCGCCCAGGCTGGAGTGCAGTGGCGCGATCTCAGCTCACTGCAAGCTCTGCCTCCCGGGTTCACACCATTCTCCTGCCTCAGCCTCCCGAGTAGCTGGGACTACAGGTGTCCACCACCACACCTGGCTAATTTTTTTGTATTTTGAGTAGACATGGGGTTTCACCGTGTTAGCCAGGATGGTCTCGATCTCCTGACCTTGTGATCCACCTGCCTCGGCCTCCCAAAGTGCTGGGATTGCAGGCGTGAGCCACCGTGCCTGGCCTGAGGGGGCTTTTCTTAGGTTTGGGCATGGGGAAGAGGATGTCACAACTCATTTTGATCCTCATTATAGTGTTTGAATTATCATGTACATAAGAACAAAGGCATGGCATAATCAAAAATCACCTTTCTGCTTTATTACCTTTTCTCTGGGTACTTTTCTTTCAGAGGAAAAACGGCATATCTAACTGCATTTAGGCAAGCTGACTTCAGGGAGAGACGGAGAGTCTTTGGATTACCAGAATAGAGAGTTAGTACTGGGAGAGGAGAGGAGCCAAGCAATGGCCACAATGAAAGAGGAGCTTCTCTTCAGACTTTGTTTTTTTGAGATGGAGTCTTGCTTTGTCGCCAGGCTGGGGTGCAGTGGTGCAATCTCAGCTCACTGCAACCTCCACCTCCCGCGTTCAAGCGATCCTCCTGCCTCAGCCTCCTAAGTAGCTGGGACTACAGGCATGCGCCACCACTCCCAGCTAAATTTTGTATTTTTAGTAGAGACGGGGTTTCTCCATGTTGGTCAGGATGGTCTCGATCTCCTGACCTCATGATCCGCCCGCCTCAGCCTCCCAAAGTGCTGGGATTACAGGCGTGAGCCACTGCACGCGGCCTCTTCAGACACTGTTTAATCCTCTAACTCCCTTTTAGTTCCTCGCCTACTCCCTTTCCTCAAATACAGCCACTATGTGAGTCAGTAACTCCAGAAACAAATTTTACTCATCATTCTTGATAACGAATTACTAAATAGAACCACTGTTAGAAAAGCCCAGGAAACTCCCGTAAAATAATCTTCAAAACTTCTATACTTTAGATTACTAAAGCACATCTTTATTTTGCAATTGAACATTAAGAGTCATAGCTAGAGTTTTGTTTTTTTCATGTTTGTACCTGAACAACTGTTTCTCAAAATGAAATATGGCCAACAAAATATGTGTAACAGCATTTCACATAATATAAATTGCTCTTAAGACTAAAACAGTATTAATGCAAACCAGCATTTTTATCTTGTTTGCTGTATTTGTAATTTTTTTGTACATGAATGGCAGAAATTCTTTTTCACTAAAATTAAGACAAATACACAAGGCCTTTCAAGCATACAGTAAGCTGCAGTGACAAATGCAGAGTGATTTCAAATTATGCAGTGTTGACCAAATTCAAGCTTATACACACTTTAAATAAACCCTTAGCTTCTTTGCCTCAATTATGAGATCATATGGAAAGAGACAGTTTTGTGAAATGGGGGGAAAGGTAATCTAAGAAACTAAGGGACCAATTGTTTTGCCACTAGTTTAATAGAATCAAACATGACATGTATAATTGTATTTTAATTATGACATAAGCTAGACTTTTAACTGACTTTCCCCCTTCATATTTACAAATAGCACCTGTTACAAGAAAAAAAAAACCCAAATTAAAACACCCTCCACATAGAAATAATTTTTAAAACTACTACTTAAAAATATCGATAATGCAGATATAGCAAATTATTGGTTCTAAAATTAAGCCTACACTGTAGAGAATAAGGAGTAGCTTTTCTTATTTGAAAAGATTACAACATAGATTACAACTGTAATATCCTGATGCTGGAGAACACTGGGTTGAACAATTTTTATTTTTTTAAGCAGATAAGAGTCTACTGGCAGAAAATAAAAACAGTTTAATGTAAACTGTTTCAGTCTCTTAAATCGTGCCCCTCAACATGTATATAAAGTGTCGGGACTTTTATTCCCTTAAACTTACTTGTGCAGCATCTGCTTCACCCTAGGTACTACGCTGAAAACAAATGGATTTCCAAGTATTCATGGGATGCACAAAAAAATCCAAAGCAGAAATGATAATAAACCAAGCTTAGATGAAACTAGGTGAGAACTCAGAGTCCAGTAACACAGTCAACTGGGTATCCTTTATTGTGCTACATAAATTACAGAAAACCCGCAAAGCTAAGATCACACAAGTTGCCTCTTAAACATCAAATAAGCCATGAAGAGATTATATTTAAACTTGCGTCCAATCTGACCTCCAATACTAATTAAAATTTTCCCGTATTTACAAAACCTCTAGGATAATTTTATTTTAAAATGTATAAATTAAGTTGGTGGTCAGCATGAAATAAAGTGCTATTTAAAATTCAAAAAATCAAATTGAGCATTGAAATTTGACCTAATCTTGCCAACTCATCGAAGGATTGGAAAAGACAGGTGCCAGAGAATCCCAGACTTGGATTAAAATTTTCTTACCCACGAAGGCAAATAACTGGAACACTACAATTCAGGAGTAGAAACTAAAAAGCTTCTTTGAATATATGTTAAAATGAGCTCAGCTGTGACTATAGGGGGAAGTACCTAACTGCCGATCTGTGGCGAAAGCATGAACCAGCAGCACCTATTTGGGTCTAAGGGTGTGAGCAGGTCTGTCTCCTCCTCGATGAATTCCTGGGAACAATTTTACTTAGCAATGTGGCATTTAAGCTTGTCACAAGTAATAATTGCTAAATTTTGGAAACGCCCAGGGTTGAGACGGCCTGACACCAATCCTTTCAACAGCTATAGCAAAGTTCATGAAAGAAGAGATGACTTTGTACTTGAGTCCTTCCTTCACAAAGTGTTAAATTAGTGATTGTTAAAAAGTTGGAGAGGGGGAAAGAGTAATAAAAATAACGAAATCCTCACTGAGTCAAGTTTAATGAGTGATAAATACTACCTTTTAAAGAGACTGTTGCACATATTAATCATACCTACAAAGGTAGTTTAAAATGTAGTTTTTGTTCAGCTGAATTAATATAAACTCTTAAGCATATAAGACACCACTGCTACAATTCAGAGTTGAGCCAAGTGGTCTTAACTGCCCAAGACATTGGGAATAAAAAGGCAAAAACCATTTATTGGGTTAGGGGCCGCTGCACATACTCACTGTAATGAATCTCAGGCACAGTTTTCTGGCTTCACAAAAGTCACACCCTCACAACAATGTCCTCATTTGACAAAGCCTGGAAACGTTCTCCATGGTAAACACATGCAGCAACACATTTATTACCTTCACACACAGACACCCTTCCACACTCCAAAAGTCTAGAATTATTTTACACTTAAAAACAGTATGTGCAAATTTTCTGAAAAGTTTCTATTCTAGAGGCAAAGCAAAACGAAAAAGAATGTACATTATATTTGAAATATGCTTCAATAATGATTGCTCGTTTATAATGAAAATTATTTTTCTTCTAAAATTACATTTTGTACAATGAAGTGTAATACTCTTCCCTTTCTTTTCAATCCCTTGCAGACCTTTTTTAAACAAATAGAGTATCCTTAGAATCAAGCCATAATTCTAATGACATTTGAAAGATACATTCATTTTCTTTACAGCATGAAAGACATACAAATATCATTTTATCTCCTTTAAACAATGAAATTAAAGAAGTTAACAGTTTCAACCTTCTGTCCATAGAAAAATATTTTCTATATCCTTTACACAACAAAGGTAGGAAACTCTACAGTGTTTAACTGAAACTTTTATGAGCTTAACAAGGCTTTCAAACATTTTCATTCTTGCACTGAAAATTTTAAAAGGGGCCGGGTGCGGTGGCTCAAGCCTGTAATCCCAGCACTTTGGGAGGCCGAGACGGGCGGATCACGAGGTCAGGAGATCGAGACCATCCTGGCTAACACGGTGAAACCCCGTCTCTACTAAAAATACAAAAAAAAAAACTAGCCGGGCGACGTGGCGGCGCCTGTAGTCCCAGCTACTCGGGAGGCTGAGGCAGGAGAATGGCGTAAACCCAGGAGGCGGAGCTTGCAGTGAGCTGAGATCCAGCCACTGCACTCCAGCCTGGGAGACAGAGCCAGACTCCGTCTCAAAAAAAAAAAAAAAAAAAAAAGAAAAGAAAATTTTAAAAGGTTTCAGGAAGTTAAACCTTTGAACTTTCCCCTAAAATGGTAGTCTTTAGCTAGCAATATTGCTACTATCTTTTGCTTTGTAAAAATTTTTTAAACTGGTTTACTTATGTATGCACTGAACTAATGCTGATGGATTGCACCCTAGCAGGTATTACTTCTGGTTGCCCATTTAGCTTGGATTACTAAAATAAAAATTATAATGATTACAACTTCAGAAATCAATAGCATACTACAGTAGAAAAACATAAATAGCAGCAAATTTATATGCAAACAGAAGTAACTATGTGATGTCTACTCACAACAAATTAATCAGGACTGTAAAAAAAAGTCTAACTTCTGGCAGACACAGAGATTGCTGTTTGTTTTTTATAACGCTGTAAGACACACTGTAGTAATTGCTGAGAATCAGTTAAGTCTATATGTAATAAAATAGTGTTGATAATGGTTGTAGACATGGTAAGTTGAACAAAAAAACATACAAATTAGGGATTAATTTATTGGGTTCTTGAAAAAATTGCTGAAATTGTCAATTAGCCCTCAAAAATGTTTTAGGATTATGTAATTTCCTTTTTATCTACATAATTCTCTAAGAGTTTTATAAAATGGTTGCTACAACTTGTATTGTGATCACACTGAGACACCAATAAATCTCTGCCAACAGATCAGTAAGTCTGGTATTTGATAAAATTAATCCAGTAGGTTTTAATAACAGTTATTTCACTTGGAGGAAGCACCACAAAAAGAATGGTTCCAGCAACTGTAGTCAAGATAGGTGAGCAAACGGGGAAGTAAGCAATGTTAATACAAAGTATTAACTGTGGCAGCTTACATAACGCACCAGCTTTCATAAAAGCGGGCTGTTGCATAATTTATCTATGTCCTATTATATTATTGAGATGTTTAGTCCAACAAATATTTAGTATACTGTATTTACTATAAGTGACTGAAATGCAAATTCATCTGAACTATAAAGTAACTACCACAAAATAAAAGAGCCTGTAAACATATCCCACATTATTGTGGTATAAACAACTTTTATGAATTCAAAATGACTTTGGCAACCTTACCATCAGAGTATTTTAAATGTTCAAAATACAGATATTAAATAGCACATTGTTATAAACTATTTCCTTCTCTCTTCCTGATAAGATTATAAAACAAGTAATGCTTTATTTACTTCTCTTACATGTTCACATTATGAACATAAATTATTTCATTATAAATGGACATATATTCTAAATCTTAGTTCTACATTTTGAGTGCTTTTAAAAAATTAGTCTTCTAATTGCAGTCTATAATGTTTTCATACTGCATGTATATCAGTCTAAATACTTTACAAAAGCTTATGTTCTGTCAGGCAGACATGACTAGCCAACTGAGTGGGGGTCCTAATTAGAATCACTTCTGAAACCTGCTTATTTTCTAACTTAAGTGACATCTTTTAAGGTCATCATAGTTATTAAGTGAAAACACTGGCTGACTATGCTTCTCTACTGGAAATAGACAAAAATTCACAAGAATTTATGATATTCACATAGGTTATAATTTATTGAAGTTCCAGTATAATATAGGAATACTAGATAATTAGAAAGCAGATCATGTAAGACCAGACTGCTAAATCAATAATCATTGCTGGACCCTGTTTCCTAATGCCGATAAAAATGGGGTAAGTGAAAACTGGATAACATTTTTCGAGTTCCTTTCAGCTCTCAAGCTGCAGTACTTCTAGTGGAGACAGAAGACAGGAGACTTTTGCTTAAATACTCTAGACCTGATCAGACCCTGCCAGCAGATGATAACCTATAAGATAAAATACTAATTTTCCTCTGTGGGCATTAGCCTTTGTGAAATATACATATAAATAAACACATAAAAGTATCTCTATGTGTGTGTACACATATTTGAAACCTTCCAGCAATTGTCTTAATGTCTTAACATACCTTTGCACAACTGAAGTCAGATTTCATATAATAAATGTTCCCTTTACTCTTGATTAAAATCATCAACCATTCCCCTATCACCTCTTTCTCCTAGCAGACTGTAGAAAGGAAATCATTTCTTAGGCTGTTTACCCTGCCTCTATTTTGAATGGATGCATTGGTTTAACAAATACTCTCAATCTTCTGGTGAATGTAAAGTCTATTCCAAATACTTCTAATCGTATGTACATGGTGCTGACACAGATCAGATGCTCAATAAAACACCTGAAAGGAACATGAAAAAACGATCCTAACTCAGAAAGGGAAGGTTTTCACAAACACTTCTTAGCATTTACAAAATCCACTTGATTAACCACTATTGATTTCCACTTGTCAGAATAAAAGTTAGCACTGCTTTCTTAAGGGTGTCAAGGTGGGAGGTAGGGGTGGCTGGAAGAGTGGGAGGGTAGCTTAGATACAAGAAATTTGGCATTTTATCACACAATGTTACACTGACATGGATGGAGTCTAGAACTACATGGTGTGTGAAAGCTAGAATTATTTCTAGAAACCTATTTAGATTGATATACAGGTTAAAACATTCTTAGATGTAATGGATAAAGTCTTATCTATTAGCATATTCATTTTAAGAAGTTGTAAAGGATAAGTTTAAATTTAAATAAGATCCCAATAAATATGGTTTTAAAAAAGGATCTTTTCTGCACATAAAAATAATGACAGTGGGTAGTTCCCAGATGAAAAATTCATATGTGAGAAATTTAAATGTAATTCTAAATTTCTAATGATTGGCATTTAAAGACAGGCATTGAAGACTCAAAAAGGCAGCAGTGCTCATTGCCAAGAAATTATTAAACTCACAAGTATAAACAAGGCCCTAAATTAAAGAACATGTCAACCATGACTTTTGTCTCTTTACATCTATACAACGGTATCTTTTGGTCTATGGTTGTCATATTCTGTCCATACAGATAGAACAAATTTTATTTTAAAATTAAGGTGAAAAACTGCCAAAACAGTTATTTAATATGTAGACCCCAACATAATTTTACTTTCGCAGTTTTTATCATGCCATATAGCAGCCTACATTATATTTGTCTGTCTATAGAACAGAATGATCAAATAGATTATAAATTACTTTACTATCTTATATTGTTTTGACTGTGAAGTCAGGAAATAGGTAAGAGAATTTCTCTTCGACTTAAGGTTATGTTTACTTCTCTCTTTAAATAAACTTAAATATTTTAATATTATAATTTATTTGGTATCTTGGCTATTAATGTTTAGGAGCTTAATTTCCTGAAATTTACTATTATGAGTTTTGAATGTTTGAAACGACATCATTTAGACTATACCGAAGATTTAAAATGTGTACTTTTCCCCTCATACTAAATGGCTTTCCAAAATATCTACCATTTGACTCTAAACTTTATCAAGATCTTACAGAAATATTCAGAAACTGCTAGGAAATGCATCTTTTAAAACCGAAATCCACATAATTGTGTAAAATAACATTTGAATAGGTGAGCAAATTTTCACTTTTATCAAACTGGGCAATGTTAAAGTTCTCTCTCTCTGTAGACTTAAAAAAACCTGAAGAGGAAAATATGGGAATTCCCACAGATCCTCCATTAGACTGGACAGTCAAAAGTCTCCTTACTAACGTGCTTATAACTTAATAAGTATACATAAAATGGAATAATTTAATTGTACACAAAAAAACCAAGAAAACTCTCATTTTAGTTATTGAGTGATTTACACTTAAGAAATAAGTCAATAATGTTTCATTCTTTGAAGAATCCCAATCAATATATCAATGCGAACAAAGCTTGATATTAACTGAAATAAGTGCTAAAGAATAATATTTTAGTTATGGATATGAATAAATCACAATTATTTGCTTAGAGTATCAATATGTTTAACATTAATGTGCATGTTAGATGTCTTCCTAAAGTTAGGGATGAAATAAATATGAAATTTGAAGCATAAAGCATCTTTTAAAGTTGAGCTGCTAAACTGTAACCTCTCAGTCCCTCAAGTAAAGGAATGTGCAGATTTTGAACAATTCCATAGCAGCAGTGCGCACTCAGTAGAACACAAATTATCTTTGCTTCTTACAGCAAATCACAAGTACTGAGTAAGAAACAGGATTTCCTTACCCTTCTTTGACTGTATAACACTCAATATAGCTGTTTTTTAAAATGTGAACTTATTCAAAATGCATAAAAATATAAGAATGTACAATATACATATATACCTCCTAGTGGGGTCAACTGAGTGCCTTTTCGTTAGACATACAAGGACGTCTCAAGGCACTTAAGGGGTTAAGACACAATGCATGCATTCTTTTACATCAAGTATGTGAAATCACATGATTTGGAATAAGCCAACCTTATGATAAATATAAGTTACATTATTAAATCCAAGAGAATTTGTAGATTCATATTTATATTTTCTATAAGATGCTGGTAAATGGACAATGTGCAGCATTTCCTGGGAACAGCAAATTCCACCTTTCTTCTTCTGAGCAGCAGGCAGGTCTCTACAGGGGTGTGCAGGGAGAAACGTGCTGCATCCATAGGCAGTGTATTGGCTAATATTAAGAATGATATTGCTAATATTTTAAAAATAAAATCTGGTAATCAGTATAGTAAGTACGCAAACCACTGCAAAAGACCAGAGCTGACTCCTGATGTTTACTTCTTTTTGCTTTCATGATACAGGTGTATAACAGAGATGATGAGAATTTTGAGCCTTGTTTGTGGCAATTCTACCAAAAGGGGATTGCATGGCACCACTACAAAATTTCATAAATTACCCTGAACATACTCAGTTATTTACTATTTGTTCGGAGCAAAGCATGAAACAGTTTTCAAATACATGAGTTATAGATTTTGAAAGAGTGACATTTTTTAAAACATAAAGTGCAACAGTGCTGAAGTTTTCAAAGTTTTTTTGAGTTCTTCATTTTTTTTTGTAAAATGCCATTTCCTGCGAGCAGCATTATGGCACAGTGAACATAAGGGAAAGCAGTTTTCCAACACATATCCCAGATTTTTCTGCTTTCTTATTTATTTGATGATGTTGTTAAGGGTTTAACAAAGCCTTCTTCATAAACTTTCAAAATAGCTTCACATACAAATCTGTATTGACTCTGAAAAATAAAATATAAAAAACAGAATTGATCAGAAAAGTCAGAAAACTGCCCTCTTCCCCACAAAAAGACAAACATCTCATGTGGCTTGCTTACTTCAAAAATAAAAAATAAAACTGCATAAAGATACCACTTTTCACTAACAGTCTAGACTGATTAAAAAATAAAGTTTGGCAATATATTTTATTGGCAAAACTCACTTATATGTTGTTGGTAGGGATGTTAAAATACTGCAGCCTCTATAAAGGGGAATTTGGCAGTATATAACAAAATTAACCTAATTTACCTCTTAACCCAGCAATCCCACTTCTAAGAATCTATCCAAAAAATAAACCAGAAAAAGAAACTGAAAACACATATCCACAAGCGAGGCTATTCATTGCCTATTTATAACACAAAAGGTGGAAACAATTTAATTGCCATCAATAGGGACCAGGTGACTACTGTACATTCTCACAGTGGAATACCAGCTAGTTGGGAAGAAAAGGGATAAAAGTCTACAAACTATAGAGTAGGTTATTTTATTAAGTAAAAAAAAGCAAGGTAGGTAAAGTACATGTAATATATTATATTACCTTTATAAAAGAAAGGGAGGAAAATACAAATATCTATGTCGGTATATGTCAAGAAAAAAAAAACAATGGAAGAATAAATTATTTTAAAAATAGTTTCTTATAAAGGGATGGAGGGAAAAGGGAGCAGGAGAGGGACAGAGATTAGCCTTCATTAAATATACCTTCCTTCTTTTTAGATTTATACTTTGGAATAATGTAAATATAGCATATAATTACAAAAATTTTTAAATCCCTAAGAATTGACAATATCATGAAACTCATCAATGTGTGTATCTAGTTGATGACAACCACATAGAGGAGAACTATTTGAAGGGACATTTTCTTTTGAGACGGAGTCTCACTCTGTCACCCAGGCTAGAGTGCAATGGCACAGTCTCAACTTATTGCAAACCTCAGCCTCCCAGGTTCAAGAGATTCTCCCGCCTCAGCCTCCGGAGTAGCTGAGATTACAGGCACCTGCCATCATGCCCGGCTAATTTTTATACTTTCGTAGAGACAGGGTTTCACCATGTTGGCCAGGCTGGTCTTGAACTCCTGATCTCAGGTGATCCCCGCCTGCGTTGGCCTCTCAAAGTGCTGGGATTACAGGTGTGAGCCACCGCACCCGGCCCTAAAGGGACTTTAAAACAGTAATTTGACTGACGATGGTGGCTTGTGCCTGTAATAAAAGCACTTCCGTAGGTCAAGGTGGGAGCATCACTTGTGGTCAGGAATTCAAGACCAGCATGGGCAACATGGCAAGACCCTGTGTCTACAAAAAAAGAAAAAAAAAATTAAATGGGTGCTGTGGCATGTGCCTGTAGTCCTAAGATACTTGGGAGGTGGAGACGGGAGGAACATTTGAGCCAAGGAGGTTGAGGCTGCGATGAGTGATGATCACACTACTGCATACCAGCCTGGAAAGACAGCAAGACTCTTGTCTCAAAAATACTGCAAACAAACAAACAAACAAACAAACAAATAAACAACTCAGTAATTTGACTGAATATCTGTGGGAGAATATACTCAAAGGGCAAAAAGAGTTGTGAAAAAAAGGAAAACTCTTTTTATTAGCCATGCTGTTTATAGTGGTAGTGTTGTTATTTTGAAACAGTTGTGTCATTCTAAGTCTTTCACTGCTAATATTGTAGAGAACCAGTATTCTTGTTAAAGAAGATGTAAAAGAAGCTAAGTAAAAACACTGTGGTCCTGAATTTGTATTGGAAGCATAAACATTAACCTGTGATAAATGTATTTTCCTAGTTGTGCAATTTAACATTTTGAGAGACTAAAATTAACCCAAGCAAATAAAAGTCCTTAGTGCCCTTAGGTTGGTGCCTAAAATAGTTTCTCAATACACAGAATCACGCTTCTTGGAGAAACTACTGATTCTAAATCAGGGGCACAAGGTGTATAAGCTGGGCCTGGACATATTTTCTGATAGTAACAAAGCTATCAAAGTTACCAGGGTCTCGACAAAAGGACTCAGAAGCCAAGCTGAACAGGTTCCCACTGGCCAAAAATAGGACAATTTGGGTGTCATTAAGAAAAATAACTACAGGCCAGGCATGGTGGCTCACCTGAGGTCAAGAGTTCAAGATCAGCCTGACCAACATGGAGAAACCCCATCTTTACTAAAAACAAAATTAGCCGGGCCTGGTTGTGGGCGCCTGCAATCCCAGCTACTCAGGAGGCTAAGGTAGGAGAATTGCTTGAACCTGGGAGGCAGAGGTTGCAGTGAGCCAAGATGGATTACGCTCCAGCCTGGGCACCAAGAGCGAACTCGTCTCAAAAAAAACCCAAAAACCAAAAACAAAAAACTACAATGGGTTGAAACACATCAACTATGTTTAAATCCTTGATTTCAAAATAATACCCAAACAAAAGTTAAGCCATCACCCTTGGAGGAAGCTAGTAAATGATTCATTATATTGAAAGCTTGTAGATAAACGGAAAGAATCAAATGTTTTTCTTGCCTTCCCTACACATGCTATACCACTTGCTAACCGAATAGTAGATATGAAGTTTCTCTTTAAAGAAGTAGTCCAGCTAATACAGACAGAATGATAGAATTAGAATATCATTATTTTGCAAATCTAATGAATTAATGAATGCAGGGATTGATTGCTCAAGGGTGATAACTTCACAAAAAGAAAGACAATCAGACATTGTGTGCTTTTGAAGAAAGAATATGTGACCTAAGATGCTCAAGCCATACATGTATCACTTTTAGGAAACACAGAGAACACCACCTTGAGGACGTAAACTGGCAAAATTCACGCCGTTGGAAATACATTGTAAATAACCTGATTCGTTTATTAAATAAATTACCAAAAAAAAAAAAAAAAAAAAAAAAAGACAAGATATGAAGGAGGAAGCTTTCAATTAAAAGAGATTTAAGAGACATATAAACCAATCAAAACGTGTAGACTATATCTGAATTCTGTTTTTAAACAAATTATAAAAACAAAACCAAAAGCCCATGTGTTCTATGATCCAGGAATTCCTCTTCTAGGTGTATACCTGAAAGAAATGAAAGCAGGGCCTCAAAGAGATCTTTATACATCCATATTCTTAGCAGCATTATTCACAATAGGCAAAAGGCAAAAGCAACCCTGTCCACTGATAGATAGATAAATGAATAAAGAAAATGTGGTATGTTCACTCTTAGAAAGGAAAGAAATTCTGACTTATGCTACAACTTTGATGAATCTTGAGGTCATTAATCTAAGTGAAATAAGTCAGTAAGAAAAAGACAAATACATGAATTTACTTACATAAAGTATCTAGAGTAGTCAAACTCAAAGAAACAGAAAGTAGAATGGTGGTTACCAAGGGCTGAGGGGAGGAGAAAAATGGGAGTTTTTAAATGGGTACAGTTTTGGTTTTGCAAGAAATTGCAAATTGGTTGCAAAAAAATGTAAGTATAATCAACACTACTAAACTGTATATTTAAAAATGGTTGAGCTGGTAAATTTTATGTTATGTATATTTTGCTATAATTGAAATCTTTTTAAAAATCCTATTATGTAAGAATATAGATATAAGATCTCAAGAAAATGCAAGCAAACCAAATCAAGCAATATATAAAAAGCATTACATACTATGTCCAAGTGAGATTTATCTCAGGAATGCAAGGTCAACTTAACACCTAAAAATCAATGTAATATACCACCTTAATAGAATAAAAGACCAAAAACCACATGATATCTCAGACGCAGGAAAAGCACTTAACAAAACTGAACACACTTTCAGGATGAAAACACTCAATGAATAAGTAACAAAGGGATCTTCTTCAACTTGATAAAGGGCATTTATAAACAATCCATGGCTAATATGATAATTAGTGAAAATCCAAAAACTTTCCCTCTAAGATTAGGAAGAAGACAAGTGTTTTGGTCTCATCACTTCTATTCAACATTGTCCTGGAGGTTCTATCCAGGATACTTATAAAAGAAAGACAAAGAAAAAGGAAAGAGGCATCTAGACTGGAGAGAAGTAATTTATCTCTATTTGCAAATGACATGATGACATGATCCTGTCAATACAAAATCTTAAGAAATTCACTCTCTCACACACAAAACTATTGGTTAATAAAGTAAACAATTCCATTTACAATAGCACCAAAACACACTAAAATACTGAGAAATAAGTTTAAATAAATGCAAGACTTGCATGCTGAAAACTACAATTAAAATTAAAGAATACCTAACTAAACAGAAAGACGATCCTGTGTTCATGCTTTGAAAGATGTAATATCACTATTAGAACAATACTTCCCGATTTGATCTAGAGATTCAACCCAATCCCTGTGAACATTCTGGCTGCCGTCTTTTTTTGTTTGTTTGTTTGTTTTTCCAGAAAGAATAAACTTATTCAAAATTCATATGAAAATGCAAGGGACACAGAACAGCTAAATCAAGCCGGAAAATGAAAAAGAGTTACGGATTTACATTTCTTGATTTTAAATTTTACAACAAAGCTACACTAATGATGACAGTGTAGTACTAGCATAGGAAGAGATACAGATAAATGGAATAGAATTAAAAGTCTAGAAATAAGCCCTTACATTTGTGGTCAACTGATTTTTGACAAGAGCCCTGAGACAATTCAACAGGAAAGAACAGTCATTTTAACAAATGGTGCTCGGACAAGTGGGTAACCACATGCAAGAGTTAAGTTGGAACCCTATCTCAAACCACACACAATAATTAACTCAAAATGGATCAGTCTTAAATGCAAGAGCTAAAACTATAAAACTTGTAGACTCATTGATGGGTTAGGTAATAATTTCTCATCTATGATACCAAAAGCATAAGTGATAAAGGAAAAACAGATAAACCAGACTTCATTAAATTCAAAACTTCTGTGCACCAACTATTATAATCAAGAAAACAAAAAGAGAAAATGGAAGCAAATATTTGCAAAACAAAGATCTGATCAGAAGCTTTTATCCTGAAAATATAAAAAAAAACTTACAACTCGACAATAAAATGACAGCCAAATTCAAAAACAGGCAAAAGATTTGAACAGTTCTCCAAAAAATATATACAAATAAATAGCTAATTATCACATGAAAAGATGCTTAACATCATTAGTGATATGGTTTAGCTAGCTGTGTGTCCTCACCCAAATCTCATGTCAAATAGTAATTCCCAGTGTTGGAGGAAAGGCCTTGTGGGAGATGACTGAATAATGGGGGCAGACCTCCTCCTTTCTGTTCTCGTGGTAAGAGTTCTCTACAAGACCTGGTTGTCTGAAAGTAGGCAGCACCTCCTGCTTCTTTCTCTCTGTCTCTCTCCTGCGGGCCATGTGAAGACATGCTTGCTTCCCCTTTGCCTTCCCCCATGATTGTAAGTTTCCTGAGGCCTCCCAGTCACACTTCCTGTACAGCCTGGGGCACTGTGAGTCAATTAAGCCTCTTTTCTTTATAAATTACCCAGTCTCAGGTGTTTATTTACAGCAGTGTGAAAACAGACTAATACAATTAGTTATCAGGGAAATGCAAAACAAATTCACAATGAGATACTACTTCATACCCAGCAGGATAGAGAGTAACACGTGTTGATGATGATGTGAAGAAAACAAAATCCTCATACACTGCTGGAGGAACTGCAAAATGGTACAGAAAATTTGGAAACATCTGGCAGTTCCTCAAAAGGTTAATCAGAATGAAAACATGACCTGGCAACTCCACTCCTGGGTATAACCAAGATAAATGAAAACGCATGTTCACATAAAAATTCATGGCAGCATGACTCATAACAGCCAAAAAGTGGATACAAACCAAATAAATGTCCATCAACAGATTAACGGATGATCAAAATGTGGCAAAAATCCTTACAATGAAATATTATTGAACAATAAAAAGGAATGACTTTAATGATACATACTGTAGTACAGATAAACCTTTAAATATGCTACTTAAAAGAAGCCAGTTAGAAAAGACCAAACTATGATCTCATTCATATAAAAGGTCCAGAATAGGCAAATCTATGGAGAAAGAAAGTAGACTGGTGATTGCCTAGGTGTGAGGCTGGGGGTTGGGGGAGGTTAGAGAGGGTATGAGGGGAAACGGGAATAATTGTTAATGAGCTTGGATTTTTTTTTGGGTGGGTATGAAGATGTTTTAAAAATTATATAGCCGGGTGTGGTGGCTCACGCCTGTAATCCTAGCACTTTGGGAGGCCAAGGTGCGTGGCTCACCTGAGGTCAGGAGTTCAAGACCAGCCTGGCCAACATGGAGAGACCCTGTCTCTACTAAAAATACAAAAATTAGCTGGGCATGGTGGCGGGTGCCTGTAATCCCAGCTACTCGGGAGGCTGAGGCAGGAGAATTGTTTGAACCCGGAAGGCGGAGGTTGCACTGAGCCAAGATCATGCCATTGCACTCCAGCCTGGGCAACAAGAGCGAAACTCTATCTCAAAAATTAAAAAATAAATAAAAATTATACAGTAGCGATGGTTGCAAGCCTCTGTAATACACAAAACCCACTGAATTATACATTTTAAGCGGCTGAATTTTATGGTATGTGAATTGTATTTTAATAAAGCTGTTATAAATTTAAAAGGACGGTTTTTAGGAAACAACTAGAAATTTAAACTGGTAATTTGATAATATTAAGAAATTGATTACAGTTCGGCGTGATAATGGTACTGTGTTTTTATTTAAAAGGAAAATCAATCCTTATCCTTTAGAGATACACACTAAAATATTATGAACAAAATGATATATCTAAGATTTGCTTCAAATACAGGGAAAGTGAACAGCTATACAGATGAAACAACATGGCAAATGTGGGATCTGAGTATAAACATGATATTCATTATATTGTCTATGTTTGAAATTTTCTGTAATTAGAAACCAGGCTGGGCATGGTGACTCGTGCCTGTAATCCCAACACTTTGGGAGACTGAGGTGGCAGGACAGCTTGAACCCAGGAGTTCAAGACCAGCCTAAGCAACATAGTGAGATCCCTCTCTACAAAAAATAAAAAAATCAGCCCAATGTGGTGGCTCATGCCAGTAGTCCCAGCAGAGGTGGGAGCATTGTTAAGCTTGGGAGGCTGAGGCTGCAGTGAGTTATGATCACACCCCTGCATGCCAGCCTGGGCAACAGAGTGAGACTCTTGCCTCACAAAACAAGAACAAAAAAATTATAGGCACTTACTGGATCACACAGGTTAATTTCCTTCAGGTAACCTATTCCACCAACAATGCTATTATTTCACAATGGCTTAATCAGTACAAAAGATAATTTTAACACTAAAATTCCATGATTCCTCTTTTGGCTCCCAAAGCATAATTAACACTCAGTGTAGAATACACTAAAAAGTACCTTAATTTCTGTAATTTTTGCTGTGGCAATGTAAGTTCTTTTTTTTTTTTTTTTTTTTGAGAGTCTTGCTCTGTTGCCCAGGCTGGAGTACAGTGGCACGATCTTGGCTCACTGCAAGCTCCGCCTCCCAGGTTCACGCCATTCTCCTGCCTCAGCCTCCCAAGTAGCTGGGACTACAGCTGCCCACCACCACGCCCGGCTAATTTTTTTTGTATTTTTAGTAGAGATGGGGTTTCACCGTGTTAGCCAGGACGGTCTCGATCTCCTGACCTTGTGATCTGCCCGACACGGCCTCCAAAAGTGCTGGGATTACAGGCGTGAGCCACCACGCCTGGCTGCTACAATGTAAGTTCTTATGTAAAAAGAAAAACAATTTCACCACAGCTATTTCACAGAAAGCAGGTCTATCAAGA
Organism: Rhinopithecus roxellana; assembly: GCF_007565055.1. Taxonomy (NCBI): domain Eukaryota; kingdom Metazoa; phylum Chordata; class Mammalia; order Primates; family Cercopithecidae; genus Rhinopithecus; species Rhinopithecus roxellana. The sequence continues at coordinate 135,138,892 of NC_044562.1, read as the reverse complement.
TTCTCCAGTTCAGGGATACTATCATTCTCAGCATTCCACTTGACTAAATAATACAAAACAAGTTCCTCTGCGCCTATTTAAACACTCAAGATTTCATATGCCAGGCAACTTGCATGTTAGCAAAACTTTTTCTGTAAAAGGCCAGATATTAAATATTTTAGAAATAGCAGGCCTTATGGTACTGTTGCAACTTCTAAAATCTGCAGCTATAATATCAAAGTAGGCATAGACAAATGAGCATGGCTGTGTTCCACTAAAATTTTATTTACAAAAACAAGTGACAGGCCAGATTTGACTAGTGGGCAGTAGTTTGCTTACCCCTGTGCTAGAGGTTATTTGACCATGGCAAGGAATTGAAAAGATAAAAAAGGATAAAAATGTGATTTAGAATACACGTTGGTAACAAAAATCATCATGTTAAGAATATACACTTGTATATGAAGTGCAGTACTCACAGGTGTTTGGATCATCATGGCTCGTTGATCTCTCATTGTTCTTACAATATCTAGTGGATAAACTGGCTGATTGCATTCAATGAGACACATGGCTGTTTCCATAGTAATAAGAACCCCAGTTCTTCCGATTCCAGCACTAAAAAAGACAAATATAGGCAAGATCTTACTGATACTATTCTGTTACACTATTTGTGGCTTTTGTGCATAGAACTGAATTATAATATAGAAGAACAATATCATTTTAATATTTTATATTATAAAAGTAGGAAGCCAAATATAGAATATTTTGAAAACAGAGAAAAAAAAATGCACTTCCTCATTTAATATTAATTAAATGTTCTGTACCTTCCATCTACCACATTAGTTAGAAAAATACTATTTTAAAGGAGTTAAATTTCAGTTTTTAAAATCTGAATAAGGAATAGAAGCTTACTGGAGCAACTCCTCTTTAAAATTCAAAATGATAGAATGACAATAATAAGCCATCAATAAATGCACAAAAGACAACAATATTTTACACTCAAATATATCTTTTTTTTTTTTGAGACGGAATCTCGCTCACGCCCAGGCTGGAGTGTAGTGGTGAGATCTCCGCTCACTGCAACCTCTACTTCCTGGGCTCAAGCGATTCTCCTGCCTCAGCCTCTCCAGTAGCTGGGATTACAGATGTGCGCCACCATGCCTGGCTAATATTTTTTGTATTTTTAGCAGACACGGGGTTTCAACATGTTTGTCAGGCTGGTCTCGAACTCCGGACCTCAGGTGATCTGCCTGTCTCAGCCCCCAAAGTGCTGGGATTCCAGGCGTGGGCCACCACTCCCGGTCTCATTTTAAATAAAATTTAAATTAAATTTTACCACTGAGATAGCCAAAAACAACTTTTTAACTTCTAATCTGTGAACATGAATGTAGTAGTTATCAGGGACTTGGCATATAAAATGGTGTTTCACCATTCTTGCTACTTTACCTCCCAAATTTTGGTCTATAATCTGTTTTGATGATTTGAAACTCTACTCTTAAAATGTGTTGGAAAGTTTAAGGATAAAGAGATACCTCAATATAGCCTCTGAATAAATCACTTAACAAAGGTGGCCATAATAGGGAGGGAACAACTGTCTCTTAATCTCTGGATCAGTAGCAGTAAAGCCTGGAGTCACCGTATTTGGCCCTTTGAGGGCAGAAGGGGACCTTGGTCTCAAAGAAAGAAAGAGTAGCCTGCTGTTTACTTAAAGCTTTTAGAAGTAGCATATCCTTTGGTAGGGTCACTTCAAGAGAGGTAGGAGTACTCAATGAATGTCCTAAGATGAGCCACAGGCAAGGAAGAAGGAAGGGAATCTAAATATTAGGCTATAACCTAATGCCTAAGCCACTGTCTGAATGTGTCCCATAAAATTCCTACGTTAAAACTTAATCACCAATGTGATAATATTAGGAGGTGGAACTGGTGAGGCATGCTGGCTCACGCCTATAATCCCAGCACTTTGGGAGGCCGAAGTAGATCCGTGGATCCCTTGAGCCCAGGAGCTCCCAGCCTGGGCAACATGGCAAAAATCCACCTTTACAAAAAAATACAAAAATTAGCCAGGTTTCGGGGTGCATCTGTACTTCCAGCTACTCGGGGAGGGGGTGGGGGCTGAGGCAGGATGACCACTTGAGCCTGGGAGACAGAGGTTACAGTGAGCTGTGATCATGCCATTGCACTCCAGCCTGTGTGACAGTGTGAGACTCCAACTCAAAAAGAAAAGAAAAGGTGGGACCCTTTGGAGGTGATTAAGTCATGAGGGCTGATGGGATTAGAGCCCTTATAAAACGACTTTAGAGAGTGGGTTCGCCCCTTCTGTCCCTTCTAGCATGTGGGGAAACAGTATTCGTCCCGTCCAGAGAATGACACAACAAAGTGTCATAATGGAAGCAGAGAGCAGCCCTCATTAGACCCTCAGGAGAACCTGTGTGTACCCTGATCTTGAACTTCCCAGCCTCCAGAAGTATAACAAATGCATTTCTGTTCCTTTTAAATTACCCAGTCTCAAATATTTTGTTACATAGCACAAATGCACTAAGACAGCCCACAGTACTGTATTTCATAAAATCTATTGTAAATTGTTAAGACCAATTTCAGAGGTGTCACAATACGAAAAGGAGGAGCATCTAAGAATCAGTGCAATCAGTATTATTTTTATGTCTTATAATAAAGTTACTGCCAATCAGATGTTAGAACATATCTTTTGCCTTCTACCTTCAGAGCATAGCTCTGAGTTCTAATTATCACAGTGACAATAACAACATAAGGACAAAATAGGTACTCTCTTTTAAAAATGACATATCTGTTCATCTATACATTCATAAAAGATGGAAAACAGAATACCTGCAATGGACAACAACGGGTTCTTCCTTGCCAGCCCTCTTGTTTCGTACATGACAAACAAAATCTAGAAAGTCACTGGAATCATCAGGGACTCCATGGTCAGGCCAGGCTATGTACTGGATCTGAGTGAGTGGACGGCTTTCATTTTTCTAAGAACAAATGAAAAATTATGCACCTTGACGTATGCATTATTTAAATTGTCCCTATAAACCTCATAAAAGTAATCAGGAAAGAAGGGAGGGGGAGATGATAGAAAACTAAACACAGCTTGCAGCACACTTAGCATTGATCACTAGGTCAGCTGTTCTCTGACCCGCTTCCTCATAGTTGTGTGGTGCCTGCTGCCTCAATACCAGAGACCCCATTAACAAGATTATAGTTCCCCTTAACTGTTCTACAGATAACAACTTGGGACATTATGAAACGTTAAATTTCCCCTTTGAGATGTTCTTTTGGGTCCTGCAGACCAATGAAACTAGTGACTCAGTTGGTCTAAAGACCCTGAGATAAGCTAACTCACCAAAGAATGCAGTTTCTACCTCCGGATGATTTCATCCACCTTATCCCAACCAATCAACGACCTTAATTTCCCAGCCCCTTGCTCTCCACCATCCCCTTCAAAACCCCATCCCAGATCTCATCTCCTCGGGGAGATGATTTGAGGGTCTCCTCCCATCTCCTTGCTCAGTACCCGGTGATCATTAAACTCTTTTATCTGCTGCATCCCTGCTGTCTCAGTGTATTGGTCTGTTATTGCACAGCAGGAATATGAACCTGTTGGTACTACGACATTATCTTTAAAATATATTCATGTCATTGGAATTTTAGAAGGAAAGCAAAACCAACTGCTCCTCTTCTCCGCCAAAAGTTATGTATAAACTCATTAGAATGCAAAATTTCAACAAAAGGGAAAGAAACTATTTTATAGAAATAGTTGTATCCATTTAAGTATTGGCTAATTACATTACTACTTTTTTTATAACTCAATTTCTATATGTGTAAAGTATTTTAAAAATGATAATCAAGTACATAGGTAGAAACAAATTAAGAACCAGAGAAATGCTTAAAGAAAACTAATGAATTCTTGGGTGAGCAAAAATGGTAAAGTAAAAAACATTTTTTGTGAACAAAGCTGAACTAATCCTCATACAATGCAGACGAAATTATGGAAATCAGAAGAATAAAATCTCAAGATAAATGTATATTAAAAGTTGGAGTTAATAAAAACACAAAGTCAAATTGTGAGATTAATTCTTTTTGGAGAGCCAAGGTTGGTATAATGGAGACAGTAAGAGTACTGGGTTTAGATACATCTTGGTTCAAATCTTGACTCTGCCAGTTACGGCATTCGATGTTTCAGAAAATAATTTCCTTCAACTGAAAAATGAAGTAACATCTATACTTTAAAGCATCAGTCTTATGCTAAAAAGACTCCATGAGAGGACCTGTAAATCACCCAATCAGCTACTTGGCACCACATGCTCAATAAACGGTTGCTACAGTCATTCAATACTATGATTATAACTATGGTTATTGCCATTTACACTAGAGAGAGCTTCCTGAAAAGTAAAAGGTATTCAAGGCTTGAGGTAATATCTGCTATCATTAATCCATCCATGTATGTATTTATCTATGGGAACAAACTTATTTTCCCAATAACGTTTGGCTCAAACTTTAGAAACTAACTCATGTCTTAGTTCTAATGTACTCAGGGTGTGTAAAGAAAAGCCACTATGGTACATAAAACTGTCATGGATAATCTACAGGTGGAGTATAAGACTATGCTAAAGAGAGACTTTATTTTATATAAACATACATAGCCTATCTTTCATTATCTATTTGAGAAAACGAAGAAATGTCGTATTGGCTTGACCTGTTACATTAGACCACGAGCTACACAGTATATGTCACCAAATCCTAAATTCATTCTGATGGACTCTAGCCCATAAAATATTGAAATTTTAAAATTCTTGTAATTTTAGCTTCATTCAACGCCAGATTCCTTTTCTATAAATTAGCACAACTTCTGGCTTCTTCCCTTTTAGTGAGTAAAGCTCTGTCTCTCCGGTTTCCTTTAATCATGCTCTTGGGGTTGGAGGGGAGTTCTCATTTCCAAAGGCTTGACCATTGATAGGATAGTCCTGGGCACTCATAGCTTGGGCTATTTGCTCTTCTCTAGCAGTTATTTTCTTATTTTAGTCCCTTTCAAAACCAAAAGTAGTTGGCAGGGGCATATCTAGCTGCAGGCAGAGAAAGTAGGGTACACTGTCTCTAGCAGCCTTACAGAACTGGCAGCATGATGCTCTCCACATACATGTTCCAATTGGGATACTGAGCCATCATTTATTAATCAGTTTCAATTGAAGCCAAGGGGACTGACTCAGGCAGAATTAAGAGCTGGCAATTAGAAATCTACACCCCATCTGCTGTCAGAAGGTCCTGGTTACAACCTTTTCCTTCTTAATACATAGGTGACTGTGAAGTTGCTCTCCTCTACGCTTTTAAAAAAGGAAAATAATTTAATAGCTTTCTATTGTTTTTTCCATTTCCACAGACACACCCAAATACCGTACTGACACTACTTGGAGTGAAAGTTTTTTTATAATGAAACATATCTAAATAGCTATTCTGAATAGGCAAAGTAGTAACTGTAGTAAGTATTATTTACTAGACTACTTTTTCACTGACCATCCATATTGAGTCATAGAAACTAAAGAAAAACATTAATTATGTAATAGAATAGAATACTCTTAATGAAATTCCAAAGTACCCCATTAAAGCAGATAAATAATTCAATAATTTTTATAGTATTTCCTAGTAACCAATACTCAAACTAAAAACATTTTCAGCTTTCAGTCTTTACCTTGAACACAACAGTTCTAATAAACAGACATCCGGCCTTCTTACCTCTTGGTTAAACAGTGTCATCTTCCTGAAGATATAGGCAGTGTTTCCTTCTTCAGAGTGGCAGGTAACTTGGTAGCATCCATAAGATGAACTGCCTGTGGGTTCTGGCCAATATTGGTGACATTTAACCTGATATTGATATAAATAAATAAAAAATAAATAAAATTATATACATACAGATTCAAGTTCTATTTTTAAAAATGTTTTAATTTTTAATACATTTCAAACTCACAGAAAAGTTACAATAATAATTTAATAAATTTCATCCAGATCTGCTGACTAGTGTTTTTTTTTTTGTTTGTTTGTTTTTTTAGAGATGGAGTTTTGCTCTTGTTGCCCAGGCTAGAGTGCAATGGCAGGATCCTGGCTCACTGTAACCTCTGCCTCTTGGGTTCAAGCGATTCTCCTGCCTCAGTCTCCCAAGTAGCTGGGATTACAGGCATGCACCATCAAGCCTGGCTAATTTTGTATTTTTAGTAGAGACGGGGTTTCACCACATTGGTCAGGCTGGTCTCGAACTCCTGCCTGGTGATCCACCCACCTCGGCCTCCCAAAGGGCTGGGATTACAGGTGTGAGCCACTGCGCCCAGCCGACATTTTTTCTGTCACTTTTTTCCCTTTGTAATAGTAAGTACTCTGGCTGTATTTTGAGACAGCAAAAATCCTCATTGAATCTTAGATTTTTTAAAACAGCTGTAATGACAAGTAATTCATGTACCATACCACTCACTTGTTTAACGTATACAATAGTTTTTAGTATATTCACAGAACTGTGCAACCATCACCACAATCACTTTTAGAACATTCCCATTACACCCAAAATAAACCCTACACCAATTAGTAGTCACTGTTCATTCTTCCTCATCTGTTCCCCCATCCTTACCCCAGATCTAGACCACCACTAATCTACTTCATGTCCCTACAGAGTTGCCTATCCTGGACATTTCATATAAATGCAATCACACAATATGTGGTCTTTTTGACCTCTTTCACTATGCTAACTGTTTTCCAGGTTTACCCATGTTGTAGTACGTATCACTACTTCATTCCTTTTTATTGCTAAATAATATCCAACGATAAGACTACACCATATTTTATTTGTATATTTGAGTTGTTTCTACATCTTGGCCATTATAAATAATGCTGCTATGAATGCTCATGTACAAATTTTTGTGTGGACAAACTTTTTCAATTCTTTCGGATTTAGGAACAGAAGTACTAAGTTATACCAACTCGACATTTAACTTTTTGAGGAACTACAAGACTGTTTTCCAGAATGGGCTGGATGATTTTACAAACCCACCATAGGAGGGTTCTGCTTTTTCCACATCATCCCTAGAACTTGTTATTATAGGTCCTTTTTATTTTAGCCATCCTCTTGGCTATAAAGTCTCATTAAGTTTTTGATCTGCATCTCCCTGATAAGGATGTTGAGCATCTTTTCTCGTGCTTCTTAGCCATTTGTATATCTTCTTTGGAGAACGGGCTATTCAGATCTGTTGCCCATTTTTAAATTGCATTATTTATTTTACTGTTGAGTTGTAAAGAGTTCCATATATATATGAGATACAAGCCCCTTAACAGATGTACATCAATTCCTTTAAATAATAACAATGACAGTAATGGCTAATACTTATGTCACATTTATTTATGTGTTAGTCACAGTTTTATGCACTTAACCATGATGCTTTAAAACAAGAAACCACAAGAAAAGAAGATTAAAGGTCAGAAAGGCTTAAATAAACATGAATATTTTGACTACATATGTGCAGTATAATTTGAAAAAAGTCCAAGCAATGTGTAAGATTCAACTATGACTTACTCTGCCACGTTCAACTTGTGTGGTCAACATTACAACCATAGAGGAGCCTTGTTCCCAAGTCATCTGCCAAAAATCTGTACAAGTGTGTGGTAATGGCCCTTGACAAGCAATGTACTGATTTATAATGCTGGAAGAAGGTATTTCCATCTAAAAAGAAAAGGGCATGAAAATAAAATGTTTTGCATTACTTTTTACAGTAATTAGAAATATGAAAATCATCCACTAACTGTTATAGTGAATACAACTAATCTCAATAAACTGCCATCAGTAAAACAAATCTTTATTAACAATTTCTTATTTTATCTGTAGAAGAAAGTTCATGGCAATGTTCAACAGTTATAGATATTTATCGTTTAATTAGTGGAAATAAGAATTTAAATATTTTCCAAATATTTTCTTGGGCTCAAGCAATCCTCCTACTTTGGCATCCCAAAGTGCTGAGATTACAAGTGTGAGCCACACCCGGCCTATTATGATTTTTAAAAGCAGCTTAACCCAGAATTCTGTTTCAGAGGCAGATACATGGTAAAGAAATAAAAAATACTTATCTGTAAATAGTGTATGGGTAAAATTTGTGAGGAACAAAAATTCTGCCATTGGTTTTAGCTTGAATTTTTACATATAAAATAATTTTAGAGGATATCAGAATAATACTTAAAATTCATAATTTTCACAAAGAGGTAAGATAGTATTTGGGAAAGCTGAGTCATCAGTCATTATCCTACTACATTTTGAGATTAAATATTTTTTTAAAAGGTGATATATGCACATGACAATTCAAAGAATAACAAAGAGTGAATAAAGAAAGTCTCTTCTCCCATTTCAGCTTCTAGTTTACACCCAGGAAGGTAATCTTTTTCTCTCAGTTTGTCATATAACTTTATCAGAGATATTCTATATACAACACACAAACGTATATGCAAAACTAACTTCCCACTTTTCTGTAAAACTGTTTTTTAAAAGTGGTAGCATACTATATATAATGTTGTTCTGCTTATTTCTTTTTTACTTCATCTTCAAGATCATGTTTGATTAGTAAATAAAATTTCATTCTTTTAAATGGCTCTACTGTATAAATATACAACATAATATTTCATACAGATTTAAGGCCCTCATGTTTTTTATTTTTGTAATCTTGCCCCAACCTGCCCTCATTTGACAGCAAAATCTGACCTGAACTGACCTAAGACTATTTGTACTCTTTATTAGTCTTACTTAGGGAGAATATCTATAGTTTGCTGTTAACTATTCAGATATATTGATTATAGGGCACTTGTCCCATAGCCTGCCAGCAATGTTACTTATTATAGTATATGGTATATGTACTAAACATACTTTCAAAATTCCAAAAATTCGAAATCCAAAAGCATATTTTTCTATACCCTCCCACTCACTGCCCCTTTATGTGGAGAAGGAGGTCTTCCTATATTGCCTACGCAGGTCTCAAACTCCTGGGTTGAAGCTATCCCTCCAGCCTATGCCTTTCTTCAGTGCTGGGATTACAGGCATGCACTACTGTGCCTGGCCCCATAGTATATTTAACCTAAGGTTTCACATAAAGGATGTGGACCTACATGTAGTATCAAATTTTTGTTCTTTCAATCTTATAGGTGAAATAGTAATTCCTTGAAGTTTTCATTTGCACTTTTGTTTTTTGTAAATCGCATGTATTTTTCATTTAACTCTGATACTATTTTTCCAAGTGTTAAAATAGTATTGTGGTTTTGCTACCACAAAAAGAGGCCTTATCAGAGGTATATTCTTAAGTAGCTAATCCTCCATCAAGGATTCTCAATTTGCAAATTTGACTACTTGCTAAAATATATTCATAACCCTTAAAACAGTTGCAGGGATTTCTTGGTCATGTAGTAGACATACAGCAGTGAAAAATCTGAGTGATCTTAAGACATGCACATTTCCAAGTGAGATCAAACAAAGCAACTCTGACATCTTGTTTTAGCTCTCATACGGGAAACAAGTGACCTTTTTGCACTCTATGTAGTGCCATACTTTTCACCTTTTGGTTTTTTTTTTTTTTAACTAGTGATTTTGCTGTTTAAAAATGGCCCCCAAGTGTAGTTTTAAAGTGCTGACTAGTGTTTCTAAGTTCAAGAAGGATGTGATATACCTCATGGAAGAAATATGTGTTAGATAAGCTTCCTTGAGGCATGAGTTATAGTGCTGTTGACTATGAGTTAAAGGTTAATGGATCAGCAATATATATTAAATAAAGTGTTTTTAAACAGAAACAACAGTATGTATTTATCGGCTAATGAAAATGTTGTGACTTTAGGCCTGGGGGAACCTAACCCCTGTATTTTCCCTAGAAGCAATGATTAAATACTCCCTAATTTAGCATGTACAAAGACTTTCTAGAGTATGACAACATCGAATGGTGAAAATTAACCCAATTTACATATACAGTGATATATTTAGGTTTAAAAATAATTTGGAGGCTAGTACTTAGCTGAAACAAGATTGGCCACGAGTTGATAGCTCTTGAAACTGAGTAAGACGTATGGGGGGACTCTTTTATACTATTCTCTCTACTTCTGTACAGATTTAAAAATGACTATTAAAAATGTCATTTGCATAATTTCCTTTTCTATGAATTGTCTTTGCATGTCCTTCATCCATTATTTTCATTGAATTTTTTTTTTTTTTTTTTAGACAGGGTCTTGTTCTGTCACCCAGTGACAGTCATGTGATCATGGCTCACTGCAGTCTCAATCTCTCAGGCTCAAGCAATTCTCCCACCTCAGTCTCCTGAGTAGCTGGAACAACAGGCATGCACCACCATGACTGCTAATTTTTATATTTTTATTTTTATTCGAGAAATGGAGTCTCAATATGTTTCCCAGGCTTACTTTTCTTATTTATTTATGAAGCTCTTTGTATATTAAATAAGCCTTTTCTAGTATTTAAAAAATTCCATTTGTCATTTGATTTTAGTAGTTTTTCGGCATATCAAAAATAACAAATTGTACCTTGTCAAATTCATCTCTTTAAGCTTAGACATGTATCTAAGCTTAAAAAACCTCCCCCTGAGATTTTAAACAATTTTCACATATTCCCTTCAAGTATTTTCATAATTCCACTTTTAAAATTACATTTTGATATATTTGAAATACATGTTGACATCGAGTGGAGGTGAAGTATTTATAGATGAAAGATATGATATAAAGATCTACTTCAAAAGAACCTGGTAAAGGTGAAACAAAGTGTGTCATAAGTTGACAAGTGCTGAAACTGAGTCATGTGTACATGAAGTTTGATTTTACTGTTTGCTCTAATTTTGTACATTTGAAATTTTCTAATTACAGAGTTAAGAAAAAAAAATGCCTCTTTACAGTGACATATTCTAGACCAGTGGTCCCAACCTTTTTGGCACCAGGGACCGGTTTCTTGGAAGACAATTTTTCCATGGAGTGGGGTTGGGAGGGTGGGAGGTGGGGATGGTTACAGGATGAAACTGTTCCAGCATAGATCATCAGGCATTAGATTTTCATAATGAGCATGCAATCCAGATCCCTCACATGTGCAGTTCACAATAGGGTTCGCACTCCTATGAGAATCTAATGCCACCACTGATCCGACAGCAGATGGAGTTCAGGTGGTAATGTCTGCCCACCACTCACCTCCTGCCATGTGGCCTGGTACCTGACAGGCCATGTATGATTACTGGTCCATGGCCCAGGGATTGGGGGCTCCTGTTCTAGACAGTTGACCCGACCACCCATTCATTGGATAGTCTGTTTTATCTCCAATGATTTAAAAGACCACCTCTACCATAAACAAAATTCTAGTATTTATCTCAGTTTATGTATGAACTGGACTATTCCATTCCACTCTCTACCTGTATATTAATACACAAGTACCAAAATATTTTATTTAATATTACTTCAATAATATTTTTCATATCTGAAAGTTTTAATATTCTACCCAGGTTAGGATTTCAACAAAAAGAAAATAACCTCAAAGTTTATAGTGGCTCCTATTTTTCCAAATGGCAAAGGCATAATAAAAATAAACTTACATTTATATAGTTCGCATTGATGTAGTCTTCATTACCTTTTAAAATGACCCGTGTGGCATCATCTAAAAAATTTAAAAGAAATAATGTTTTAGTAAAGTTATATATAAAAGATTAAATTTAACAGAGACAATAAGATACTTACAAGGCGAAATATCTCTGTATCTATTTTTGGAAATATTCTGAGGTAATTTGGCACAAGACATTGTCATTCCAGGTTTTTTCCGATAAAGTTGCTAAAAAAAAAAAAAGGGGGACAATTCCAACAAAAGCCATAAACAATTTCTGTTTTGTTTTCCAGACTTGTTTCTATACTAACAGGAAACAGGTTTTTTTCCCTTTGAATAGGTCATCTATACAATGATATATCATAGGCTAGTAGAGTACTGAACCAGATTTGCAAAGCTGAATTCTTCAATTTCTAACATAAAGTATGTGTCATATTTTGAAAAGCGGTAAAACTAGTGAAACCAATTCTGCTTACGGCAGGAGCACCTGAAGTTGTGAGTAGCAAATCTGCAGAAAACATTTAACTTTCATTTAGTTTGGAGGTGTTTACAGTATATGAACTAAGAACTTTTGAATAAAAACTAACAGACATATCCTAAATGTTTTATAATTAAACATTTACCTATAACATACATGGCAGAGCAACAATTATTAATGATGGTCATTTCTAAAAACACATTGAAAACTATCCAGGGAGCCTAGCATGGCTGTGCATGCCTGTAATTCCAGTTACTTGAGAGGCTGAGGCCAGAGGACTGTTTGGACATAGGAATTTGAGATCAGCCTAGGCTACACAGTGAGAGGCCGCTTCTCAAAAAACAAAACAAAACAAAACAAAAAAATTCGGGTTTACTATTTTAAACAAATTAGGTTCATACAGTCTGAATAAAACATTTCCAAATCCACTGGGTGGCCGTGGGTCAAATGCGTATTATAAGCACTGAAGAAGCATTCTAGTTCGTTGGATATAATGATCTGTCTGAAGGTTTTGTTTTTCCCAGTTTTCAAGATTGCACTGACAAAAAATAAACAGAGATTAAATATGACAAGGTATAAACTTCAAAAACAAAAGTTATTTTCCTTTAGCTCAGGATTTTAAAGTCTATAATAGCCTATCCTCATCTGCCACTTTTCAAAAAAACAGCTATTTAACTACAGAAAAAAATTCAGTTTGATGACATATGTATAAAATTTCCTTATCCCTCTTTTTAAAAGATATTCTATTTATATAACCATAGCTAGTATTTTGGGAGCAATTTTCGAAACTTGGCATTTTAGAACTCTTTATGTCAAACATTTCTCAGAATATCATTTTAGTTTAGAAATTATAATGCATAGATTAGGCACTTAAGAAACTATGAAACTAGTTAGAAAATATCAGCAAAATGCTTTTAATATATAATGATATTACTTACATCAAACTGTGTCAGGACTGTTCCAGTGATAAGCCCCTCAGCTAGCTGGATCATTGATTCCCGCAGGGAATGGTCATCCTGATGCACACTATCTAGGGGGGCTTTCTCAGGAATATACTGGAAATCTGGCTCATTTTCTAGCTTTTCTTCCACTACATCATATACAGCTAAAAAAAAAAAAAAGAAAAATCAAACCAATCCCAATACACGTGGAAATCTTAATGAATTCACACGATAGGAATTTACCAGATACACTGTATAATGTTTTGTTCAAAAAATAATTCATTTATGAAGAATTACAACAGATCTGAGTCTGGCGTCACTGTGCGGGGGGACAGAAAGTAGTTGTGGAGTTGAGGGGCTTTGCTGTATCTTTGGAGGGAAGAAGCGTTCTTGGCTACATCACTGAAAATGTCTATAACTTGAAGAGACAATAAGAAAGAGAAGAGCTGCTGAGAAGCACCTGTGAATACACCCTCTCTTAATTTCTAGGGGACCTAGGGCAAGAGTACAAATAGAGACCTATACACCATATGTTTAAGTTACAAAAAACGTGAACACAGTGCTAAACAAAATATGCTTCATCCTCTTTTGGTGATGTATCTACAAAACAACCTGGGAGGCCAGAATTCAAATGAGAATTCTAGGCCAGAATTCATGGTCATGGTAATGTGAGGAGATTTAGACCCCAGATCCTAGGCCTGCATTCCACCGTTACCCACTCTCAGTCCCATTTTTTAACACAGGGGTTTATAAACACACATGTGAAGATCCCAGCCCACATGCAAGATATATCTATACCTCTCCCTCCACAAACTGTAGCCTCTTAGCCACCTGCTGGGCTAGGATACACACACCATGTGAACCAACATTGAGAGAATGGATGTGTGGAAAACACCCACGAAGATCGAGAGGGGCTCAGGGTTATCTGGACCCAGAACTGAGGTTTGAAAAAAGTGGCATAGAAAGGGAAGGGAGGTTATAGCTTGGCATGTCCTTTTGGTCCTATAAAATTATGACTCCATTGGGAGAAGAAAGAGAGCCAAAGCGGGGCCTTCTAAGATATGGAGCCAAGGTAGGGGCCTCTTTTACCCTTGCCTAAGAGACCTGGTTCCTCCTTGAATATCTGTACTTTTTTTTAGAAGAATAAATTTCTGAAATGAAGAACGAAAGAACAAAAAGATATGACAACATTCTGCCTAAGAAGAAATAAGAATTAAAGGGGAAAAGATCAGAAAAACAGAAACGTATTCTTGGCAGACATAGTTTAAATTTTAATTATATGATACTTTAAGAATGGAAAAGATAGACCCACACTGAAAGTAGATGCAGGTTCTGCTCTGCATTTTGACCACGAAACAATTTAGAAAGAAATTTTGCAAGAAGTAGACCCTGGTGGGTTCCTCTCCTACTTTAAAGCAAAAGGATGAGATCTGGGATTGTAAAAATGCTGGGTCTTTGCCATCATATGGATTTTTGTTCATATTCTGGCTCTGTACCATCATGAATCTGTGAGCAGGTAACTGAATGTCTTGGTGTCAAAGTATCTTCAACTCTAGAATGGGGATAATTCATCTATCTCATTGGATGTCTATGAGGATTAAGTAAAAACATACAAAAGAGCCTAGGTACACAGAAAGCTTTTAATAATTATTAGCTAGTATTATTGAGTTCTTTAGGATCTATTATCAAGAGAAAACAGAAAACAATAAATAAAGAAAAAAAAATGTTATGCCTGGTTTAAAATTTAAGTAGCTGTATGTGACAGAAAACACCTAATGACTCACCTAAGTATGAGGTCTAAATGAACAAGTTCCTTGAAAAGTCAAAATAGAATGTTCTGTTGAAGTCCTTTTAATCTTCCTAGAAAGCCAATTCTAGACCATGAATGGAAAAGAACACAAAGTGGAGAAGATAAAGTGAAAACGCCTATTTGTGAACAAGAGGTAAAAAGAGGATTTTTTATTTTTTGTTTATAAAAAAGAAATGTCCTTGCAAAATTTTGCAGGGTTGGGTATGGTGGTGACAAGCAGAATTCGAGTGATATTTTACTTTCCTATGGTACATATTCAACAAGTGGTAATATGGCATTAACAATAATTATTCTGTGGCAAAAATAATGATTAATAGTAAATTGTACAGAACAAAACCAGAAGAAGATGTCTAATTCTGGGATATTAGACATATAAAACTTTTTTCTTAGAGCAGACTGATAAAGTGTTGAGGGAACTCTAAACAATGCCATATGAACACTGGCTGGACTCTAGGACTGTTAAACTGGAGAAAGGGAGGAGGGTTTCTGGTAAAATTAGCTATTGTCAAAAATCTGAAGGAAGGGGGGTTAAACTTATAATGCATAGCACAAAGTGATAGAATTAGGAGCAGGACTGAAGAAAGACGGACTTTTAGTTCAATTTATAGTTTGAGCTATCCAAAGATGGAATGACCTGTTTCAGGAGCCAGACAGTACTCTATCTATATTGGTAGAATGTTCTTGAGGTTGTTGTGGAGGAAAGTCATGCAATTAACCAAAGAGCTAGAGCTTATGGCGTTCAAGGTTTCTCCAAACCTGGAATTCCATGACTATGACTTAACAAGTCAGCTGTCCAGATCGGGAGATGACATGATTAGGCTAGTAGACATCATATACTGAAAACAAAGGCAGTATTTTAAAAACACTTTATAGCTTGTTATGGCATTTTCTAAAAGTGGAACAGAGTTCAAATTTACTCATTCATTCAACTAGTATTTATTGAGTACTAGTACTACAACTACTACAATTTAGGGGAAATGGGAAGTCATTTTAGCTATGGTAGTCAGGGGAGAAAGCCCTTCTAAAGATAATATCTGACCAGAAACCTGAATGAAGTATAGGTGTAAGTCAAAACAAAATCAAAAAGAGTATGTTAGCAGAGGGAACAGCAAGGATAAAAACCCTAAGAAGTAGATTAGATTGGAACATCTGAGGAACTGCAAGAAAGCTAGTGTAGAATAGAGGAAAGTAAGCAAGGCTGAGTGGGAGCAAGGGTTGGGGGTCAAAGAACTTGAATTCTGCTCCACGTGTCAATGAAAGCCACTGTGCTTTGAGCAGGAAACTTAGGTGACTTATGTTTTATGTCAGAAATCTGGTTGCTGTGTTCAGTAATGAACAGTAATAAATTATGATAAATATCTGGTACTACATAGAGTACTCACCATTAGGTCGAACTAGAAGCATGAGTTCCCCAGAATGTCTCTCACAACTAGCTTTAATAAACAGCACAACCTGATCATGAGTGTGTTCTGCAATGTCCCGACCATTGATCAGTACAACTTGGTCCCCTTCATTCAATCTAGGGACACAGAGGTCAGCCTGTAATATAATATAGATAAGTTTTCAGAATGGCATGCAACTTTCTGAAAGGAGAGGACAGGAATTTATTTTTATAGACCCGATAGCAAGAGAACTAAACTACATATAGAAAAGCATCTATTCATTTATTCATCTATTTAAAAAATGTAGAAATCTAGTTTTGCCAGAGAGTTAGTATTTTCGTTCCTTCTTCACTCAACAATTTCTTTCCTGATGACCTATTATGTGCCTAGACATACAAGTAAGACTGATGATTTCCACGTACATACACACAAGTAGCTTTAGCTTTACACTGTCTAGATACATACAAACTTCAGTCACCATGATTTAATTAAATAACACCAGTCCCCCAACAATACGATTCAAACTGTAGTTACCACAGTGTATTTACTGTGAATAACTGTAAAAAGTACAAACTTTGCTGCTAGCTTCAATACAAAAATCACTACATAAATAATAGACACACATCATCATCAGTGGCCAGTCACATCAGTTCTTCCAAAGTTTGATGGTCATCTGTTTTCAGTTCAAGTGCAGACAGGAAAGCATGTAGTTGGGCTGCCTCCCAGTCTCCCAGAGAAAAGCCCATATTAAAATGAATAACCTAAACCTAAAGAGGGAATTGATCACAAAAGATGAAAGTGCAGCAAAGTGAATAATGCTGGAGGTGAAGTTTGAATTGACCATAAATAGAGTTAGAGAAGCAATAGATGACCATGGGAATGTTAACACTGGTGTTGTTCGAGAGACTGTAGATATGTAGCCAAAGGAACTTTTGGAGATATTTCACATCGAAAGTTCAAAGGACAAAGTGTTGAAAGCATGTCAAGCAGACAGTATTACAACAATTTGGCAAGGCAAGAAGTGAAGCTCATTTGGTATTCTAAGCTGTACCACGGGGAGGAGGCAAGCACCATTTAAACTACTCATGATGAGTTTTCACAAGAAAATAAAACATTTAAATTCTCAGTGTTTCTAATGTTTTGAATTACAGGATACAAAATCCCATATTAGCTTTACTATTTTTTTCATTTCCTTTTACCTTTATAAGAGACAGTAAAGGAAATTCTTAATGTTTTGACAACAAATTTAAAGGTCTTGGGAACAACTATAATTTTTCCCATTAATCATCAAGATCCTGCACGATTTCATCTTGCATGGTCATTTTTATAGTCTTGCACTATAGTGCAAAGTGAGAAGACAAACAGCAATTAAGGTAAAAGAGACAAAAGAAACAGAAATATGGACAACATGTTCTGGGAACACAGCAATGAAAACATATGGCAGTGAAGATTGAAGAATGATAGGCCAGCTTGAGAAGGAACTGATGGGGTTGGATCTTACAGAAAAGGGAACCGCTTGTGGTAAAGGCATGAAGAAATAAAAGCACAACTACTGAAATTCATTATCAACACAAAGTCAATAAAATCCAGTAACGATTGTCATTAGTGGAAAAAACACTGGTCTAGAAGTTACTCTGTTACTTCTGACATGTGTGATCTTAGACATCTGAAGTTCTGAAAAGACATCTGAAAATGAAAAGTTCTGATTATTTCTTAGAGTTGTTGTGAAGATAAAGATAATTCAACCCAAAGCTTTAAAATCTGGAATGTTCAAATTTAGAGTTATGCTCATTCTCTCAAGTTGCTTTTTTGTCTACTTATGTAGTGAAGTAGATGACAGACATTCATATACTCCCTCTGTGCACTAGCAGTTTGATGCTTTTGTATACCAATTAGTTCCAAGTTTTTGTAGATGTCTTTGAGATACCTGAAGTGTAGTGAATTGGGAGCCAATGGTACTGGGGAAAATGTAAGTATGGGCTATAGCAGACAGAGCTTTCCCTCACATTATTTTGTGCATAGTATAGTTGGCAGAAAAAAAGAGGTGGTCTATGTGTTAAAGAGGATAGCTATGAATCTCTTACTGTATCCACTATCACTAAAGGGAACTCTCATAGTTAATATGCCTTTTGTCAGATATGTTACAATTTTTAATTTGTATTTCATTCCGATCTGACAAGTCTAAATTAACTGTTTGTGTGTATATATACACACATACAGAGCAAGACCCTGTCTTGTTTGACGGTCTTGCTGTGTGTGTGTGTGTGTGTATTTCAGACAGGGTCGCGCTATATATTTGAGACAGGGTCTTGGTCTGTTGCTTAGGCTGGAGTGTAGTGGTGTAATCACAGCTCACTGCAGCCTTTATCTCCTGGGCTCAAGTGATCCTCCCACTTCAGCCACTGGAGTAGCTGGCATCACAGGCACGTACCACCATATCTGGCCAATTTTAAAGTATTTTTTTGTAGAAACAAGGTTTCACGACGTTGCCCAGGGTAGTCTTAAACTCCCGAGCTCAAACAATCCTCCCACCTTAGCCTCCCAAAGTGCTAAGATTATAGCTATGATCATCACACCTGGCCAATAATGTTAAAATTGAGTTTTGTTGGAGCAACAGCCTTTTGGCTAAGATTATCAAACAGAAGGAGAATCATAACTTTAATTGGGAGTTATTTTATCCATTTCAGAAGATGTCCAATATAAAAAATGACAATAAAATATTTGAACTCCATAAATATGTACAACTGTTACGTATTCATAAAAAAACAGAAATCTTTTCCTTTTCCCCTGATCGCCTAAACTGTGGTTTCCAATTAGAAGGTTGTGGTGGTCTCTAAATTAATAAAATAATACAAAAATAATAAATTCCCATTGTTCTAATTTTTTTCCCCAATAGAATGACTACGTTTTAATTTGTTCTAAATTTCAGCTAATATTTATGGAACATAGTTCTACATGGCAAAAGGGAAAAATTACCAACAATATGTACAGATTAAAAAGAGAACTTAAGAGTCTTAGAATTCTGTTTGGAAATGAATATATCTATAGAATATTCTGTGAAACCTTGGCTTAATTGAAAACTATCCATATTCATTGCTCAGAAAAATGAATACTTTTTTTATGCATGTGAGTCATTGACTATTACAACTGTCATGCAAATAAAGAAACGTGTATTATACTTTCTAAGAGCAATATATACTCATTGTCATGATCCAGACAATCAAAAAAATACAGAATACCTGTAATTCCATTACCCACATTAAACACTGGTAACTTTTTAAAGCATGTTTCCAGAATTTTTCTATGTATGTAATATTTTAACTGGTTCAAACATATATGTGAAATTATAACATGTATTTTTCCATAATACCATCTTATGGATATATTTCCATATTTATATAGAGTTACATTATCATCTCAATAGACACAAAGCACCATATAATTTGTTTCCCCAACTTTAACGATGAACATTTTGGTTATTCTTCATTTTAAACTGTTAGAAACCATACTATAATTAATATCCTTGTATAAGTATTCTTTGTTCCCTAGCCACATTTGATTATTTTTCCACTTTAAACTGTTATAAACCATACTGTTAACATCCTTGTATAAGTTTTCTTTGTTCCCTAGTCACACTTGATTATTTTTCCACTTTAAACTGTTATAAACCATACAGTTAATATCCTTGTGTAAGTACTCTTTGTTCCCTAGTTGAATTATTTCATTAGGGGAAATTCCTAAATGTGAAATTGTCAGGCCAAAAGATATACAACTGCTTTAAGTCTTAAATTTTTGTTTTTAGCAAAGTTATAAATCACACCATTAAAAGATTTGACTAGGTATGTAAGATTGTTAAGAAACTATTTGTGTTCCTCCCTACCACCTCCCCATCTCTAAAAGTGTTGTTTCAACACTTTAGATATATCTTTCTGTATTTACCTCTGCATCTCTAACATCTCTCTATTGTTATTCTTTTCTGTTTCAGATATTATCTATTACATTTCTACATGATAGATGATAATTCATCAATCCTTCATCCCTTCATCTGCAGTCCCAATCATATTCATATTTCCCATCAAATATATATAAAATAAGTAATTTTGGATTATCTCTACCATCTTTGTCCCCATCTTTTACATACATATTAATAGCATGTCCCCAGGAGTCATTTTATACATTATATCCCTGGTCTCGTCCCCCAGTCACAACAGACTTTTTTCAAGTGAGGAAATATGATCCATGCCGGGTCTATTAAGGGTTTACTTCCCAGGAGTTTATAATTTAGACTGCGAGGTCACTGTGGGCTACTGAGCTGGTAATATACAAACCTGGAAGTTATTAGTAGTCATATCCTACTACATGGATTGAGGATCACAATAGCAGTAGGTAGTTATACAATTTCTATTTAGTGGAGACTTAGGAGTCACAATCGTGTGTGTGTGTGTGTGCGCGTGTGGTAGTGGTGTTACAAAACTCTGCTTGAAGCTGCTACTAAGTACACTGTTTTTACTTAGACTGGAGTGTTTATCTGGAGTGGCTTGAGAGGTAGGCTGCTTCAATGTACAAATTCATTTGCACTGAGAGGAATCAAACAATCACATAAAAATAAACAGACGAAAAGTAGAAAGTCTTGATGATTTTAAAAGTTTCTTGTAGAGGTATGATTGCATTCATGCTCTTTAGTTTTGTGTGACACCTCAATAGCTATCTGACGTATTTACATTTAAATAAGCTATTCTGTGTTTATGCTCATGCCAGGGGTATTCCAGGAGTACCCTGTTATTTTAGCAAAAAACAAGGTCTTTAAAAACCAGAACCAAAACCACATAACATGATATCTTTGATCAATCTCAATTGTGATTTTCTTTTTTTTTTTTTTTCTTTTTTTTTTTTTTTGAGATGGAGTCTCGCTCTGTCGCCGGGGCTGGAGCGCAGTGGCCGGATCTCAGCTCACTGCAAGCTCCGCCTCCCGGGTTTACGCCATTCTCCTGCCTCAGCCTCCCGAGTAGCTGGGACTACAGGCACCAGCCACCTCGCCCGGCTAGTTTTTTGTATTTTTAGTAGAGACGGGGTTTCACAGTGTTAGCCAGGATGGTCTCGATCTCCTGACCTTGTGATCTGCCCGTCTCGGCCTCCCAGAGTGCTGGGATTACAGGCTTGAGCCACCGCGCCCGGCAATTGTGATTTTCAAACCAACTGTGAGGTTGCTGCAAAGCACCAAAAAAAGCATAGCTGGCCTCTTTCTCTCAGGCTGCTGGTTCTTGTAGTATCATTTCCATTTAAAGTAAAATTTTAAAGGCGTGCGTAGGCAAGTATAATGTACTTAAACTACTCTAATAAAAAATAAACAAGCAAACAAAACCCCTCACAAAACTATACCTCTGTCTATATTTTGTTTTTTAAGGGGGTTATTTTGATAGACTCTGTTAATGCTTTAGAAGCAGTGAAAGTCATAAATAGCTTCTTTATAAAAACAGGGATTTAAAAAACTTAGAACAAGTAAAAACTAACTTCCCAGCAACTTAAAGAGATTCAGCCAACATTTGACACTTAATAAAATAAATGATGAAATTCCTTCCTTTATTTAAACTAATAAGAATTATAAAATAAGTACATATTCTTGAAAACAGGATTTATTTGAAACATTTAGATAACTCACAGGTGTTCCTGGTGCTACTCGAGACACAATCACAGGCATCTTCTGATCATATCCTCCCTTAAAAAGAGAGTAAGTAAAATGTTAGTCAAATATTACCAAAATAAGAACACCTTAATTTAAAAACTGAGTATAAAATAAATTCCAGATTACCTTTACATTGAATCCAAACCTTCCATTTTCATCAGGTTTCATTCTGATTAGGACAAGATTATCGTGTGGAATACCACCATTAGGCTTAAAAAGACAAAATTAAATAATCTGTAATTTTCTTCACTTAAAATCTATTCTTCAGCTATATAGGAAGCATACTTTTTGTATGCTTATATTACATATAGTTTGTAAAAAATCATAATTCTAGTAAAAATTTTAGTTCAGAAAAGTAAATTCTTTGACTAATAACTTGCAGTTAGCCCAACCAGATATACCCTCTCATGCATTCTTGCCAGCACATGCTAGACTATTAAGTGACAGGAGGTACAGAGGCCATGTCTGTCTTTATTAATTGCTATATCCGTAGAACCTGGTTCATAACAAGCCAGGTTCATATGTATGAGTACACAGAGGGTGCTCATAAATGTTACATGAATTCAAATGATACTTTCTCTGCTTGATATATGTGATTTTAAAAAACAGCTTTATTGAGATATAATTCACATATAATTCACCCATTTAAAGTGTATATTTCCACAATTTTTACTCTTGTCACAGAGGTGTACAAACATCACTATTATCTAATTTTAGATCTTGTATCCATTAGCAGTCGTTCCCCATTTCCCCACCTGCCATCCTCCAAAGCCTAGTCAACCACAAATCTACTTACTGTCTCTTGATAGATCTGACTGTTTTGGATATTTCACGTGTATGAAATCATACAGCACATGGCTATTTGTCCTGGGCTTCTTTCATTTAGTATGTTCTATGCCTGCTCTTTGAAGGAAAAAAATCTGACTAGTTCTTATCAGAGATGATCTCTTCTAGGAATCTTCCCTTAACCCCAAAGCTTATTTAATTATATACTCTGTGCACTCCATGGTCACTTTTAATTATAGAACTTATATCGAGTTACATCATGGCACAATTCATGACCAAAGAATATGATGAAAAAGAGAAGGTACTGTAATACAACTTACAACTAAAAAATGCCACAGTACAAAAGAAATTTCATTTAGGATTTTAAAAATCCAAAGAAAAATGAGAATATCTGAAGAAGCTACTTACAGTGGGCTTTTCAGGAGAAGATGGAATATCAAATGTTTCATTAATATGACTTTCTAGATCTTGTTGCGAATGTGAATAATGAATTTGGTTCCAACTGTTTTTCTTTGATTGTTTGGGTGGTAAAGCTGGAGGCTTCCCATCTTCAGGAGTCTCTTGTGATCTAGACAGTAAGACAAATTTGGAAGCTGCTTCAAAACGTTTTTAAAAGTTAGGGTCAAGAAACCCACATATTTACAATGTCTAGTAGGAGACAGGCTCTAAATATCATATTTATTTGGAAGTGCCACTTTTTAATGAAAATTTTCCTAACTCTGAAGTAATAAATCTGATTTCCTACTTTATCATATTTATAAACAATTATATAATAAAATATATATATATTTTTTTTTTTTTTTTTTTTGAGACGGAGTCTCGCTCTGTCACCCAGGCTGGAGTTCAGTGGCCGGATCTCAGCTCACTGCAAGCTCCGCCGCCCGGGTTTATGCCATTCTCCTGCCTCAGCCTCCCGAGTAGCTGGGACTACAGGCACCCGCCACCTCGCCCGGCTAGTTTTTTGTACTTTTTTTTTTTTTTTTTTTTAGTAGAGACGGGGTTTCACCGTATTAGCCAGGATGGTCTCGATCTCATAAAATATATTTTAAAGGTATTCCTGTGAAGATACCTATTAATCTGTTATAACAAAGTAAACATCTTTCCAAAAAAAATTGTTTAAGGTTTTCAGAGGAGTCATGGGTAGCCAGGAATAAGGGAGGCAAGAAAATCCAGAACTGATAATTGGGCAGTTCCACAGATAAAGTAACTATTCCAGTCTAAATAGCTTAAGAGATTGGCCTAATCTTTTTAGAAATAAAATACAATTCATGGAAGTATTGAATCCAATGATGTGGTAAGGATTGGAAATCTGAGTAAGAGTGCTGAGATCATCACCAGAGACAAAACTGGTTGATATATTGTCAGAACATACGATTTAAGGTGAGAAAACTCAATCCAATTAACATTAGAGAGCATAACCCTCAATTTGTGGCAACAGGGATTGATAAAAAGAGCTAGATACGATAAAGGTAACTTCAGGGCAGAAACTCTAGCTTTTAACAAGCATAATATGTATAAAAACATTACTTGTGGCCGGGTGCGGTGGCTCACGCCTGTAACCCCAGCACTTTGGGAGGCCGAGGCGGCCGGATCACAAGGTCAGGAGATCGAGACCATCCTGGCTAACACGGTGAAACCCCCTCTCTACTAAAAATACAAAACCGCCGGGAGTGGTGGGGGGTGCCTGTAGTCCCAGCTACCGGGAGGCTGAGGCAGGAGAATGGCGTGAACCTGGGAGGCGGAGCTTGCAGTGAGCTGAGATCGTACCACTGCACTCTAGCCTGGGCGACAGAGGGAAACTCTGTTTCAAACAAAACAAAACAAAACAAAACAAAACAAAACAAAACAAAACAAAACAAAACAAAACAAAACAAAACATTACTTGTGAGCTTTCCACAAAGGCCAAAAGTGGAAACTTGTGGTTCAACTTGTGTCTTAAGAAGTATGCATCCACGGAAGTTGTGGATTTGGGAGAAGTAAAATACTAAATAGGTAAGGGGAAAATTGTTCTTGATAAGAACACTGACCACTCTTGGCATTATTATCTGATAAAATAATTACTTATTGCCTAAGGACAGGTATAAGAGCGATGACAGCTACTGTGTCAATTCACATGACTGCTGGTGTGGCACTGAAGCACACATTTTACACCTGCTCTTCTGTTGACTGACGAGACATCTAACATCCAAGCTATAAGGTCTGGAGATAGGCAAAATGTATTAGATGATATTATCATTAAAAAAAAAGTTCTTCTTCCCCCCACTGACATTAGGCCTGGCCATGTGACTTGCTTTGGCCAATGACATGTGGGTAGAAGTGGAATGTGTAACTTTTGAAAGGAAGCTTTAAGAAACAACTCACGGGCCAGGTGCGGGGGTCACACCTGTAATCCCAGCACTTTGGAAGGCCGAGGTGGGCAGATCACGAGGTCAGGAGATCGAGGCTATCCTGTCTAACACGGTGAAATCCCGTCTCTATTAAAAATACAAAAAACTTAGCCAGGCGTGGTGGCGGGCACCTGTAGTCCCAGGTACTCGGAAGGCTGAGGCAGGAGAATGGCGTGAACCCGGGAGGCGGAGCTTGCAGTGAGCCGAGTTCGCACCACTGCACTCCCGCCTGGGCGACAGAGCAAGACTCCATCTCAAAAAAAAAAAAAAAAAAGAAAAAGAAAAAGAAAAAAAAGAAACATATGATTTCGTTATGCTTCTTTTTTCCCTTGGCCTTGAGACTAGCCATGTCGCAAACAGGGCATGCTACCAGTCTGGGACCCAGAATGAAGACAAGGTAGAGCAGAGCCACAGATGACACAAAATGTACATATAATGTAAGAAAGAAAGAACCTTTGTTATGTCACTTTAAGTTAGGCTCATTTGTGATCAAGCATAACAAGATAACTGATGCAGAGATTTACTGCCAGAGTGACCCTTGGATACATTTGTTCTCCCTTGTCGAGGACGTGTAAGCTTATTGAGAGGTTGGCTGCTAGACACCTAGTAAATAAGCATTGTGAAACTGAAAGTATGATTAGTGCCAAGGAAGTCAGCTGGGATTAATAACGAATGAAGTGATTGTATGGTCTTCCAGAGAAGTTTCTCCTAGGAGAGATTAGAGTCTTCCTAAATTTTATAACCTGGTATAAAATATAACCGCACAAGAAGCAAGTGAACAGTAATGCCCACTTAGCCTAGATGTCTGCATAGAAATACTTCAGGGCACAAATGCTCCAAATTCTACCAAGCCTACAAAGACTGAATCAGAGCATACATCCCTCTTTTTCAGCAAAAGCTTCACTGAGGTCTGCCTTAATGGCCAGGGCTTCCAGATCCCAAACGTGGTAGTTTTTATGTTACTTTCAACTGCCAAGTATACAAGCTTCTAAGGGCCCATACATTCAAGTATTGCTTGTCTACGGAAATGTTTCCATGGACTAGAATAGAGATATGTAACTCAACCATGGCGTACTACACAGGATTACAGCACATAGAGATGGACATCCCTTAGCAGAACTTAACAGATGCAACATTTTTAAAAGGCAGTTGACAGAGTCTCTAAAACTTTACAAACACCAGAAGTAACTGGACTCTACATATATAACAGGTCTCACCCCTTACTTGGACCTAAATGTGTAACCACTTAGGCAAGATAATTAGAAACGTTTTCTGCTTTTGCATACAGTTGTCATAACCAGGAAACATTTAAAAGCTAAATTTAAAAGCTGAGAAAGAAACATTCAAAACTAAAAACCTGTGGGAAAGGGTATAAGGTGGAGAACATATGAAAATGGAGTCAGGGCAACCTTCCTTATTCTTGGTCCAGCTATCAGTTTAAATACAGCGCCAAAATACACAGGAGAAACTCAAGCTTGATCAGCAGTGGCATATCTAAGTGAGTCAAACTTGGTGGGTATGGGCCTAACAGTAGCAATACTCAGTTACATGAGAGGGACAGCACTGATACTATGGTACATTTTGCTAAAACTGTTGAATCTCTATTTCTGGAGTTACAGTTTAGGCAAAAAAAACACCTCCAGAGGTGGTTTTTATTGTGCAATTCTGATTAGACATTGTTATCCTAAAAGAGCAGTTATAAATTCATGGATTATGGGCCAATTTTGGCCAACATACATTTGGACCATTCATTGCTTTTATAAAAATAATTGAGTTAAACAATTACATTTTTAAAACTGCATACAAATCTAGATTTTCAAGATGAAAAATCTGGAAACTCCGGAAAGAATGGGCCTGCAGTACCGGTTGTCAAACACTGTATTAAGCCAAATGGCAGCTGCTGTCTGTAGATGCAGCATGAGCTCTATAATCTACACAAATCTCCATCCCATGCTACTTGCAAGACTTCAGGTATTTGAGAATAACCTCTTCTAACCTCTTTTTAAACATTCAAAACAAGCAAGAAGATACAAATAGGAAAAGAACCCAAGTATAAATGCTGGGGTTGGGACTTAAGCCAAATTATAAGGAAAAGGTGAAGAGAATGGAGTATAGATTAAGATGAAGATGAAAGGACAGTAAAACTTTGGATTTCAGGATGGAGCTACCTGCCTTCTCATTGTCTTACATAACTTTCTTATTAAAGTAACTTCTCAGAGAGTGGCAGACAGGCTCTCCATATGCCTGACTGCTGCAGAGGGTTAGGTTGGTCTAGGAAGCTCTTATAATTTGATTATGTACTCTCATAGTAATCCTTGTAACTGTTTCCCTTTTCTCTACTTCCAATTTCAATAACCAAACTCTACACACACACACACACACACACACACACACACACACACATACTCTAAAGTCCATAAAAGTAATCAAGGATGTCAACACAGATTCCTGAAATTCAAATATTGGGCAAAAGTTATGAATTACATTTTTTAAAATACATACTCCAAGAATATTAATTCAATTTACTTTAATGAATAACTTTCTTCTTCATTTCTATTGTACAGCTACCATATACATTATATTTATTACCTAAACAGTTATCTAGGAAGATGACTTTCATAGGTAAACCTTGCATTATAATTAGAATGATACATTAAAAATAATGTCATGAAACAGTCCAATTCTTAAAAACAATACTATTTCTAAGTGCACACACACAAAAATCTGCCAAGTATAAGAGAATGAAGAGACATCATGCAATTGTGAGAATAACCAGGCAGCATAGTGAAACACAGCCCTGTCAGAAATAATAGATAGTACCCTCAAGGAAGAGACCTCTAATTTTCAAAGAAGGCCAACATTTACTAACAGGCAGTTTAGGCAGGAGTAGGGAAATAGAAACTAAAGAAAGAAGCAGGGATTGGGGTTGTAGCTGGAGACATACAAGTGGAGGGAATCATCTGGCTTTAAGGAAGGGAGCTGGAAAAGATCTGATTTAGGGAAAGTGAGAAAAAAATTCAATCCTGAAGGGATTATTTTAGTTACTTTTAAAAAAGAAAAATGAACAACCCCTGAAAATCATGAATTAAAAAAAAAAAAAAAAAAAAGGTAAAGACACGACTGTACATAGAAATCTGTCACAGAAACATAAAATTTACTCCAATAGACTAGAAAACAAAAACTATATTCGTGTTAGACACTAATACAAATGTGCCAGAAATGATGGCTCTTTTAAAAACTCTTATTTTCCAGCCTGGGCAACAAAGCAAGATACCATCTCCACAAAAAAAAAAAAAAAAAAAAAATTTTTTAATTAGCTGAGGATGGTGGTGTGCACCTGTAGTCCCAGCTACTCAGGATGCTGAAATGGGAAGATCATTCAAGAACAATAGTTTGAGGCTGTGGTGAGTTATAATTGCGCCACTATGCCCCAGCCTGGGAGACAGAGAGACCCTGTCTCTTAAAGAAAAAAACAAACCTCTTATTTTCTAAGATGTATATCAAGAGATCATGTCTCATTTAACTATAATCACTACTGTTATTCTCGTCTTCAATACGCATTTAACACAACTTGTACTTTACTTATATTACATTGGATACAGATAAAATTCTGATTCAAAATTCAGGCTTCTTAACACTTTGGCTACTTTATTCTGATAATGACTGTTTCAAAGTAGACGCCATTTCAGGTTGATTATTAATTAATGCACAAGGCACTTTAAAAAGTTCATGTAAACTATCAGGGATATGATTAATATCTAAGAATAGAACTGACAATGTCGGCTGGGCGCGGTGGCTCAAGCCTGTAATCCCAACACTTTGGGAGGCCGAGACGGGCGGATCACGAGGTCAGGAGATCGAGACCATCCTGGCTAACACAGTGAAACCCCGTCTCTACTAAAAAATACAAAAAAACGAGCCGGGCGAGGTGGCGGGCGCCTGTAGTCCCAGCTACTCAGGAGGCTGAGGCCGGAGAATGGCGTAAACCCGGGGGACAGAGCTTGCAGTGAGCTGAGATCCGGCGACTGCACTCCAGCCCAGGCGACAGAGCTAGACTCCATCTCAAAAAAAAATAAAAATAAAAATAAAAGAACTGACAATCTCGTGTGATTTTATCAGTGAGAATCTATTCCAGAACAAGCCTCCCAGAGACCTGAGATTCTTGGTTTCAACCAAATCAAGGTGTCCACCCTTAGCTCCCAAGTGCAAGTGACAGAGCCTTTAGCCAGAGATGAATGGCAGGTAAGCATACTACAGCTACTGTCCAGGGACCTGTAATTAGTCTTGATGCCACGAATACAGCATCTAATATGGTACATTCTCTAAGTCCCCATGGCTTGGTATCTCCTTCTATTCAAACCTTCTTTGATTTTTTTAATCTCCTTGTCCTAAAATAGCCTAGTATTTGAAGAGTTCACAATACATCGCTAGACTTGATCAAGACTGGAATGGGAATTGGGGACAATGAATTGTAGATGGAAATCATCAGTGCCAGTAGTTGAGAGGGGTGGAGGAAAGGCAAAGCTTTGAAGACCAAGCAAAAGGAACTGATGAGGTATGGACAAAGCTGTGGGGATTCATTAGATAAGACTAGAATGGAATAGTCCAGGAAAGAATGGCTCAGGGAAATGGATTTAACACTTGAAGATGGCCAGGCACAGTGGCTCAAACCTGTAAGCCTCCCAAACAACTTTGGGAGGCTGAGGCAAGTGGATCACTTGAGCCCAGGAATTCAAGACCAGCTTGGGCAACATGATGCAACCCTGTTTCTACAAGAAATACAAAAATCAGCTGGGCATGGTGTCGTGCTCCTGCAGTCTCAGCTACTTGGGAGGCGGAGGTAGGAGGATTACTTGAGCCTAGGAGGTCGAGGCTGCAGGGAGCAGTGTTTACACCACTGCACTCCAGCCTAGGCAACAGAGCAGGACCCTGTCCCTAAACAAACAAACAAACAAAAAGCCACTTGTGGATTATGAAGTCTGCCTAGAATATCGTGTGATTAGGGATGTAAGAACCAAGTTGAGAATCTGGAGACTTCCTCACTGTGTTCAACCAGATGCTCACACTTCAAATATCCAGACAAACTGTTGATAATATATTAAAAGTTGTTGGAATATATCTCAAAAGCTTAACTGAAAACAGCTATGTAATGATTATATGCTTATAGCAACCCTTTGAGGTAGGTATTATTATCACCCAGTTTTTTTAAAGTAAGGAAACAGGCTTACGGGGATAAAATAACTCACCAAAGGTCACCTAATTAGAAGTAGTGGAACCCCGTTTTAAACCTAGTCTGAATCCAGAGCTTGTGCTCATAACCACTATGATATATAGTTGCATCTAAAAGAAAGTAACTGCAAAAAGGAGGAAAGTTATTTTAAATCAGAGGTTTCCAAACTTTTTGTGGCAGTGGAACATTTTCCTAAAAAAAAAGTTTCTCAGAAGCCAATTTACAAAATAGGTAAATGCTAATAAGCATCCCCCCCATCAGTATCTGAAGCCTCAGCAGAACTCCCAGAACTTATCAGAACATATCCAGAATATGACTATTTTAAATCACTTCATTTTGGTTATAAATGGTAATACTGCTATATTTTAAATTCTAACAGAAATTACTTACATTTTAATGAACAGAAAGCAAGATTAGTAAACACCAGGGCTTATATACATCCATATTTACTTTAATTGATAACATTTCTAACTCAATTGTTTTAATATATTTAAAACCAATAATTTGCCTAAAATGTACTAGAGGAGGGGGCACCAGGGCTCGAAACACATTCTGTACACGGTTTACCCACAAAAAATTTTACCCACATTAGCCGGGCGCAGTGGCTCACGCCTGTAATCCCAGTACTTTGGGAGGCCGAGGTGGGCAGATCACGAGGTCAGGAGATCGAAACCATCCTGGCTAACACGGTGAAACCCCGTCTCTACTAAAAATACAAAAAATCAGCCGGGCGTGGTGGTGGGCACCTGTAGTCCCAGCTACTCCGGAGGCTGAGGCAGGAGAATGTCGTGAACCCAGGAGGCAGAGCTTGCAGTGAGCCGAGATCGCACCACTGCACTCCAGCCTGGGTGACAGAGTGAGACTCCGTCTCAAAAAAAAAAAAAAAAAAAAAAATTTTACCCACATTAAAAAAAAAGTACTACTTGTGTTAACTTTTGGTTGTTAAGAGAAAGGAGAGATGGCAATATAATTCTAAAAGTGTTTCAAATGCCCAATGTTCATGCTGGGGCTTTTTACCAAAAATGACTTGCTTATCTTAAACTTTGACCTTTTTTTTTGCTTTTGGTTTCTAAAAGATGGTGTCTTGCTGTATTGTCCAGGATGAGGTGCAGTGACTATCCACAGGCGCCATCACGGAGCAACACATCCTCGAACTCCTGGGCTCTAGTGATCCTTCTGCCTCAGCCTCCTGAGTAAGCCGGGACAACAGGTACACACCACCACACTTGGCAATTTGACATTTTGAAAAATGTTAAGTGGAGGGTGAATAATGAAAATGTTATATTCAAGTGTACTATGCTGGTAACAGAGCAATATATTGTCACATAGTAGCAAAAGGTTTGTTAGAAATGTCAATCAAGATATGTGAAAAAATGTGCACAATTTATTTCAGTCCAGTCAGCTTTAAATTTTCTTATAAATGCTTCAACAACAGCAGTGAAAAAAGCTTATTTTGCAGTTAATGCAGCTCTCTGTTGCCGCCTTTAGAAATCTGTATCCTAATAAATTTAACCATCCAATTCACATGCTGTGTTGTAGACTGTGGTCTCCTTTACTTTATCCTTAGCCTATAAATGATAACTTTATTCTAAACAGTATAAGCAACCTCCTGTACTCACTTAAATCAAGAATTGGTAAGATGATTTTATCTGACCAAAAAAAGGAATATGTGAAAAACCTTAAAAAAATCTATTTCATTACATGTTGAAATGTTCTGTGCTTAATCCAATACATCATTTAAATTCTTTTCACATTTGGACAATAGAAAAACTAAAATCTATGGATTCCAAGTTGCAAAGTATTTTATCTAAATTGCAAATCAAAGAACATCTATAACATCTTGTTTGGCATACAAAGTTCTCCTGGCTGACTGTGCTAGAGAAAGCCTGAGTTTTTGTTCTGTAAATTGGGACAAGTGTTCTAAGTGTGGCTTTCTTATCTATAAAATGGATATTACATATCTCTCCTACTTCACTGAATTCTCCTGAATAGAACAGTGAGATAATTTATGTAAAAGTGATTGTAAGCAACTAAGTAAGTTATTATTATTATTAAGCTTATCTTTTCAGAACTCTCTCATTATTCTTAAGGTTAAAAACTGGTTGAATGTCAAATGCAGTATTATAGATTCAAAATGGAATACAAACATATAAGCCTTATAAAATACATGTCCAAGGAGAAGGCGCCAAGCATTTTATAATCTTGTACACAAGACAGAAGAAGCAAAACTCTTCACAGTTTCAAGTTACCCTGAACTTGCTTCTCCACTCAAGTCAGGAAAGTAGAATAAAGGTGTTTTGAGATGGCAAATCTCATTCTCATGCTGCTATGAAAAAATACCTGAGACTGGGTAATTTATAAAGAGAAGAGGTTTAGTTGACTCACAGTTACACATGGCTGGGGAGGCCTCAGGAAATTTACAATCATGGTGGAAGGCACCTCTTCACAGGGTGGCAGAGAGAAAATGAGTACACGCAGGGGAAATGCCAGACACTTATAAAACCATCAGATCTTGTGAGACTCATACAGTATTATAAGAACAGAATGATGGAAAGAGGAAATGACCCCCATGATTCAACTATCTTTACTTGGTCCTGCCCTTGACACCTGGAGATTACAATTCAAGGTAAGATCTGGGTGAGGACACAGAGCCAAACCATATCAGCAAGTGATTTGGGGGTTTGTGAATCTATAAAATTTACATGTGGAAATATTCAATTGTGTTTATATGTCTTTCTTTGGAAAAGGCCCTTTAAAAATAGATACAGATAATTTTGTTAGGCCTCAAGAGTTACATTGGTCTTGGTTTGTAATAATTAGGCTTTCGTGATTCCTGCATATGATTCATTTTTATGTCATGAAAGTATGTAATTTTAAAATCAAATCAATATTTCAATCATGTCCTTAATTACTATACTTTTTAAAGTTTCCAAATTAAAACATACATAATTATTAAAAATCATCCGGAAAGTTTAGAATTATAAGTTCTAAAGTAATAAAACATTACATCTCCCATCAATCTTATTTCTTGCCAACTAATTCCCCACAGGTATCATTGTACAGTGTGTATCTGTCCTATTTCTCCATTTTAAATAATATATACACACACTCAAAATGTTTTACCAAGATATACATCACGCAGGCTGAACTCTTACTTGTTTTGATAGCTCAGCCAGTCCTCCTTGGTTTGCCCTACCCAGGGACAAACATGACCCTACACCTGTACTCTCTTCCACCTACCATTCTTGGGCCCACTCTTTACCCCGATCACATTCACTATATCTTACACCAATTTCTCCTTCTCAAGAAATAAATCTTCTTACCTATCTACATAGGTAAATTCAAAAATCTTCTTACCTATCTACATACCTTGTAAGTATTTTTAATTTTCTCAACACTTTTTACTCATACTTATGGTTCTTTTCCTTTAAAAATATTAAGAAAGCTCTACTTTAACTACCCTCCTCCTTGACCAGAGTGCTACATTATCTGCAGAAATATTTGAGTTTATACACTAAAAATTGAAGACCTAAGTCAACAAAATAACAACATAGTGACTGAGTGGGGGAGGGAGCGGCAACAAGAACTCTCAGGAACAAATGAGCATAATAGCAAATATATAAATTTTGAAAAGTTGCATAATTAAAATCTTGTATCAAATATCCTAATTTCCCAGATTATTTTAAATAAAGCAATTTGGGGCACTGAAAACACAGAGTGAGGAAGCAAAATAAAAAAGCTCTTACGGTGATGATTCCAGAACAATGCTATTAGCTTGTGTTGATGATGGAGATCTCTGATTCACAAACACTTCGCTTGGGGAAGTATGAACCATATGGTCTACCAAATGACCAACTGAAGATGGTCGTAACCGGGTTCCTTCCTGCGTGAATGCAGAATTTCGACTAAATAAAGAGGGAGAAAAGCTGAATAAAAATATGCTTTAATTCAAAATTTCCAAGTTTCTTAATATATGGTTGCATCAGAAAGTGGGTATGTGTTTTTAAGTCAAGCCATGTTGACTAAGCAATCTCTGAAAAAGACAGTGTGATATAAACAGAGAGAACAGAGAATGGGAAGTCAGTGATCTGAGTTACAGTCAACAATCTGCCAAGGATTCTACCCGTAAAGTTACCTACTATCTCTAAGTGCCTTAATGTTTCTAGGTGTCAGTCACTACGATTTTGTCTTATTCAGCATTTATAAAATAAAGGGATCAGAATAAATGATTTAGAAATATATTCTAGTCTGAATTATTTTTTAATCATTATAAATGCTTTTATTTACGGGACTTTCTTTGACTCCTTAGAATAGATACTGAATTCTATATTGCCATCCTCTTGACAGTCACACAAAGTAGTGTTATTACAATTTTTAATTACAATATTTCAGTACTTATGTATGTGTCAGACATTGCTCTAAGCATTTCATTTAATCCTCGTAACAGTACTATAAGAAAGACATTATTATAAATATAATTTTGTAGATGAGAAAAATGAGACAGATTAATTAACTTGCCCAAGGTCAAGCATACAGTGATTACAGGGCCCATGCTCTTAACCACCACTTTGTACTCTCTCTTCAGAACGTTAAAATATCTTTTTAGGTTGTATCTAAAATTGTTTCATTAATCAGAAAACTTAATCAAAGCTACTGCTAATTAATTAATTACTTGAGTACTTTGGCTTAAATATCTTACATTTTCTGTAACTTGCTATTGTTTTTTAATGTTGCTGGTATAAATGGAGAAATGGCTGGTTGCAAAAGGGAAGAGAAAAACAAGGTCTGAATTTTCTTCAGACAACCTAATGAGGCTTTGAATATATGCAATAATTTATGAGAAAAATGATAAAAGCAACCTGAAATTGGCAAGATAGAAATTACTAAGTCCATTTTTTTCTAGGAGTAACTTTAACATGTAAGTATTAAAGCTCTGTGAACCAAACAGTTTATGTATAAACTGTTCCGATATGGTAGAAGTTTATTCTTCAGCTGATAATAGGCTTCAATGCTGTAGCTGTTAGATTTTTTTTTTTTTTTTTGAGATAGGGTCTCACTCTGTGGCCGAGGATGAAGTGCAGTGGCGTGATCTCAACTCACCGCAACCTCTGCCTCCCGGGTTCAAACAATCCCTGCCCCACCCACCTGACAGGTGCACGTCACCATGCTCAGCTAATTTTCCTATGTTTTTTGTAAAGATGGGGTTTCACCATGTTGACCAGGCTGGTCTCGCACTCCTGACCTTAAGGAATCCACAAGCCTCGGCCTCCCAAAGTGCTGGGATTACAGGAATGAGCCACCGCACCCAGCCACATTTAGAATTTTGTGCAAATTTATTAAACATTAATGTGCGTAAAACATTTATGAAAAAAGACATCTTCAAATATTATAGTGCATACCAACATTCAAGTATGTTATAAGTGAACCTTATGAGTTAATAAAGTATGTTAATATGTTGGCACACATTTGTTTACCATTATCTTAATTACATACATTTGTAATATTACCAAATTAAGATAATCAACATCTTTGGCTAGTACATTTGGCTAATTTATGATCTTACAATCATTTACACCAAAACATACAACTTTTGTGAGCAATGTCAGACTGAAGTACATATACGGTGAGTGCTGAATCACACAGTGCTTTTTAGCTCAGGGAGAGCTCAACTTGTAGGGACTGGTGCTGGAAACCCCTTTTCCTAGGCCATAGAACGTGCTGAAGCCATGGTTGAGGTGGGGGTTTCAGAGAATCACAATCACTTGCAAAGCATTTTCAAACAATATATGCTCCCCTAGAAATTCTGCTGGGAATCCACATGAAAAGTGAGTATGTCAACAACAACCATATGAGATTTTAAGTCTAACAGATCTTCATTTATTAGGAACTCTTAACTGTGAAAGTTAACTGCTGAGGAAAGTTGAGAGTGGGGGTCCTTATTCAATGTGCTACTCTCATCCCGCAAGTCTATACCTTGTTACTTTTGCAATGAGCAGCAGGCGAAGAGAAAATAATGCTCTGGAGCAAGAAAAATCACGTTTCACCGAAAGAACTCAATTTTTGCATATCTTTATCTTCAGGCATAAAAATATATACAGCCAATAATTAGAAATTAGCAAAATTCACACCTGATGTTGGTCACAGAATTCACACTTACTGATTAGGAGTTCCTGGTGGAGATCGTGATGGAAGGCTTTGTGTTTCTAACCTGTCATCAGATATTGAATTTCTGCTTACTACTTCCCAATCCATTAATTTCCGTGCCAAGGGCTTACTTGGAGATCTGCAGAAATAAATTAAATAATATGTTAAAAGTTTTATTTTTATATCCCAAACTATGAATCAAATCCTACAATTTGTTTTCACAGATTATGTTCTAGATGAGCAACATAAAGAGTTTACTTGTAAAAAATTAATGCCTTTAGAGGCTATTTACCAAATAACTTCCTAAGAATGTACATTGGTTTTACATGAAGAATAAAGGAAGGATAGGCTAGGAAGAATAAGAGAATAAGAAGGATGAGAAAAATAGAAGAAACAAGAAAAGGAAGGAGAAAGGTAAAAAGGGAAGGGTTTGCTACCAAATGTTTTCTCATATGTTACTGATAAGACAGATACTACCTACTTCTATCCCAGAATATCTGGAACACTAGCTTATCTTGGGATGTATTAAATAATTCCTAGCACATTATCTCCTGAATGCTTCTATATCTAAATCCCAATCCTCTGCCTCAATGAAGACAGAACAAAAATAATTATGCATACCACATTTTATCTATTTAAACAATTTTTTACACATAGTAGGTTAGTGGATTTTTCCCTTTTTTCCAAAAACATTTTGGAGGGTTAACAATTCTGTCTATTGGTGGGGAGTAAAAGGATATGTTTTGTTACCCATCTATATATTATCAGGTATCCTAATGATAAAGATGAAAACTAAGTGATGTTTTGAAAAAAGATCTTGGCTGGGCGGGGTGGCTCAGGACTGTAATCCCAGCACTTTGGGAGGCCCAGGTGGGAGGATCACTGGAACTTAGGAGTTCGAGACCAGCTTGGGCAACATAAGGAGACTCTGTCTCTATAAAAAATAAATTAGCTGGGTATGATGGCAGGTGCTACTTGGGAGGCTGAAGTCAGAGGATCACTTGAGCCCAGGAATTTGAGACTGCAGTGAGCTGTGACAGCACCACTGCATTACAGCCTGGGTGATAGGAGTAAAACCCTGTCTCAAAAAAAAAGAAAGAAAGAAAAGAGAGAAAGAGAGAAAAAAGAAATATTTTGATATTGATTCATTTAGATCAAAAGATACTGATCTATGCAGAGATCATAAACCCTTAGAATTTTAGGAATGTCAACAAATAAAGTATTTTTATATGCAAATTCAGATAATGGACAAAATTAGCTGAAAATATATGCTATCTCTTTAAATGCCTGGCTTTATGAAGTGCAGAGTTAATGTGGAGGCTAATAATTTAAGCTACATATATGAAGTATATAATAAATCATCTTATAAACAGTTTCATATTTTAGTAATTAACTGAAGCATATAAAAATTATATATATTTTCCATTATAGCACAATTTACAAAAAATGAAACATCCTGCTGTCTTCCTACAAAAATCAGATCATAAACATTTAGGGAGAAATACCTATTTGAGTAAAATTTAAAAATGAAGACTATTTTTGGTTATAGTTAATAGGAATCATGGGCTTTTGTTGTGTGAATTTGGATTTATATTTTCAGATTTTCCTATAATGATAAAGAATTGCAGGTAGTATTGGACTTGCTTTTTAGCTCATTGGGATATTTTCATCTCATCATGTACTATGTATACACTTCTGTATGGCTAAAAAAATAAAACAATTACCAAGGAAGGCACAAAGCAAACGCAATATTAACTCATCTGATTACATTAAAACTTAATAACATTAGAATTCTGATACATAATGATCTCACGAAGTTTGAAGTTTCACTATCTACTAGAATTTCCTTTCCAATATGTTAAACATGTAAAAAGAAAGGTTGGACTAAAATGCACAATAACACTGACCAAAGAGAACTGAATAAATCCTTATTATGTGTACAGTAGGAAGCATTAAAATAATAAGGACTCTGAATTCTAGATGTGGCTTATTAGGCAAACCTCTTATGTTTCTGTATCTAAATGTATAAATTTATTAGCACAATATGACCCATAGGTCTCTCCCTACCTCCTGAATTTTATGATTTATGAATATCCAAATTTTCAGGGCAATGTTTTAGCCTATTAATTTTACTAAACCACGAAAAATTTAAGTTACTCATGAATCTAAACTACACAAGTGTCCTACCATTTCAGCAATTCATAGCTAAAACTTTTTTAGTTTGGCCTAATGACATTTCCTTAATCAAAAAACTTGTAGGCATTTTCTAAGACAAGGAATGTTATTAGTTTTAAAAAAGATACATTGACTCAGATTTCATTTTCCGTAACTGAATTCAAAGTAATTTAGGTATGAACGTTTCCCATTATCACAGGTTTAAATTATAGGATTTTCTGATTTGAAGACAATGCATGACACCATTTAGTTCGACCCCCTCATATTGCAGTGCAAATTTTCTTATCAGTCACAACAGAATGAAAATAAAGTATATTATCTCATGCATTTGATTTTTAAAATAAAGATTAATACTTATGGCTCTATCAATGCTAATTTATAATGTAATAAATGATTATTTCCTCAAATATTAAACTACGAAATGTAAGCTGTATGAAAGTTCACTAACTGTAATCAGTAGATCAACCACTTTCATTTTCTAAAAGCTGGAAAAAGTCATTTGAAGAAAAAAATTCCAGCACACTCACCTAGTCTGAAGCATCAGAACACTTTATTGCTGTTAATGGACTAAACATGGCTGGACACTTTGAACTTAAAACCAAACTTCATGTATTTTATTTTATTAACAGTTTTAACCTCAGGGAACCGCCCACTCAAGCTTGCTGTCTATGTTTCCTGTTGAGTGTGGAAATTTCAGAGAAAAAAATACCACACAGCATCAGTGTGTTTGCGATGTGGTAAGCTTCTTTTCTGTGCAGGGCACCTTATTTTTCTATTGTATGAGAACATTGTTTTTCTCTTTTCTTAGATATATGACAACTGCAAAATGTGAAAGCAATTTGAAGAGGTGATAATCAGTATACGTGCTGCTGAGGCGAACACCAAGAGGTGATAATCAGAAAAAAGAAAAAACATTTAATGATTGCTAAAAAATTATTATATGAAAAGTTTAAGGAGGAGCCTTTTCTATCTATTCATATTGCCAACTAAAACCCAAAGGAAAAAAAAGAACTCTAGAATTATCTGGTACTTTAATAAAATAACTTAGTAATTACTAAAACTAGTAGAGAATTTTGGTAGATATGTATCTGTTTATTACAATTAGATCCTAACATATGAGAAAAACAATCCCACAAAACCTTCATCTTTCAGACGAAGAGAGATCATTAACAGCCCAGTACTGTTACAACCTCACTGTAGCTGATACCTGATTATTTCAGAGGAACCACACAATTCCAGAAAAACAAAAGGAATAGGAGAGTTATTTGAGGCTTATAATATTGAAATTTTACTCCTACTATTCACTGAATAATGGCTATTTGTTTTATAAAATAACCTATTAAACAACTATACATTTTAATAATGAATACACAAAATGAACAACTAAGATGCAGGTATAACTCTGCTTATTTCTAAAATCTGATATGATCAAAATATTAAAACATTAACACTTACAAAAAACCATTTATATGTGATATTAACTTAATATATAAATATACCTATGATCTGGTATTCATATTAGGATATACTACATACAACTAGTGATCAAATCACATGTTCTATACTTTTTATAAAAGTCAAGCAAGAAAGAAGACGCTTGTTAAGAGAGGAATAAAAAACTTTTAAGTACATTGTTATGGTGTTATGTTCTTAGTGTTCTAAGAATCAGAAAAATATTTTAAGAAATGTTATTGGTTTTTAAAAAAAATACACTGACTCAGATTTCATTTTCCGTAAGTGAATTCAAAGTAATTTAGGTGTGAAGGTTTTCCATTATCACAGGTTTAAATTATAGGATTTTTTGATTTGAAGACAACTCATGACACCATTTGGTCCAATCCCCTCACATTGCAGTGCAAATTTTCCTATCAGTCACAACAGAATGAAAATAAAGTATATTATCTCAAGCATTTGATTTTTAAAATAAAGATTAAGTTACCATTTATGGCTCTTCTATTAATGTTAATTCACAATGTAAT
Organism: Rhinopithecus roxellana; assembly: GCF_007565055.1. Taxonomy (NCBI): domain Eukaryota; kingdom Metazoa; phylum Chordata; class Mammalia; order Primates; family Cercopithecidae; genus Rhinopithecus; species Rhinopithecus roxellana. The sequence continues at coordinate 135,098,307 of NC_044562.1, read as the reverse complement.
CAACTATTATTTTCTCATATACTAGACTACTAAATGTAAGCTGTATGTCACATATTACTGTGACATCCTTACAAAGTCTTAGCAACAACTACTCTGGAGGCAGGGACGTGGCTCAGTAAAGGTAGGAATCCTAAAAGTTAAGTTTATAGTTTACAATTAAATAATTTAACTGTTAAAAGATTTATTGCTATTATAAATGACTAGATTTTTGAACGGCAAAGAAAATGTGCATATGCTAAATGATAAAAACAAACAACAAATAGTATAAAACAATTTCAAAACAAACATACACACATATACAAATGTCTCTATGAGTATATGCATAGAAAAATCCCGAATAATGAGTGTAAAATTTTTTTAAAAAGTTGTCTTCGGATGATAAATTTTCTTTATGTTCTTTGATACTGTTGGAGTATTTAAACATAATGAGCTATCACTTACATTACTAGGGGAAAAAAGCAATTTCCACTTTTGGAAGGAGGAAGAAAAAAACCAAGAACACAAACCTCCCTTTACTCTGGAAACACAAAGAAGGTCTGTTAGATAAAGACTTAAGAACAAAATTTAAACAGAGTGAAATCAAAAGCAAACTTTCTAGTTCTCTTTATTAAAACTCAAGCCTCTAATAGCAGTAGATGCCAACCACATAACTAATTAAAAGACTTAGCCTCTCAAAGTAATTTTCACTGAAAACAGACTCTTGTCTCTAACACACCTGTGTCCAGTTGGTCATCAGATTCTGCTAGTTCTGCCTACAAAACATTCCTTAAATTTGTTCCCTATTTTCCATTCCATTACCAACGTTTTTGTTCAGGCCTTTATTATTTTCACTTGGATTACTGCAATTACCTTATAATTAGTTTCTGGGTAATGAGGCTTTCCTTTCTAATCCATTCTCTATCGTTGCTCATAATACCATTTTCTAAAACATAGATCTTATCATGTCATTTCACTTGTTAAAAAGCAAACCAGCTAGGTCAGGAGTGGTGGCTCATGCCTGTAATCCCAGCACTTTGGGAGGCTGAGGTAGGGGGACCACCTGAGGTCAGGAGTTCAAGACCAGCCTGGCTGACATGGTGAAATCCCATCTCTACTAAAAATACAAAACTATTAGCCAGGTGTGGTGGCATGCGTAATCCTAGCTACTAGGGAGGCTGAGGCAGGAGAATCGCTTGAACCCAGAAGGCGGAGGTTGTAGTGAGCTGAGATTGGGCCACTGCACTCCAGCCTAGGTGACAGAGTAAGACTCCATCTCAAAACAAAAACAAAAACAAAAACAAAAACAACAAAAAAAAAGAGCAAATTGACTATGATAGACCCTAAAGAAATAAAGACAATAAATGGTAAACAAAAATAAAGCAACTTATCTCTTAACAATATAATTTAAATAAATAGGGAAATGGCTTGATAACATGAAATAAGTCACTGTATTTCTCAAAAATGTTTAAAAAAGGAAAGCAACCTTGAACAAAATATTATATTAATAACATAATATCTGATCAGCCTATTCAGAGCTGCAATGCCTGGCACACTATTAATGTTCATATAAAAATGAATCAATAAACTAGACAAGCTAGTTTATCATTCCCTCAACATTATTTAAAGAATAGTGATAATTCTGTCATCAAAAATTTGAAATATTTAGAAAAACTTAAGAAAAAATATTTAGAAAAACTTTAGTGAACTCAATCCGTCTTTTTAAAAAAATTCAGACAATGAAACAGATTTGGCTTACCTTGCAAATACCCTGTCTTTATTTGCCTTTTCTTTGCCATACTGAACTGACTGGACTTCAGTTCTCCCACTGAAATATATAAATATGCACAACAATAAAGTCTTAAAGAGAACTATAAGATAAAATGACAACACATAACATGATTATAGTATAACTTCCTAAGAGACAAGACATTTCTAGCAGAGAAAAGGAAGCAGAGAATAAAAAGACGGACAACATTCCAATTCTGCCTGGATGAACGAAGCTTAGTTACATTTCTCCCATTCATGAAGAAAGATGTGTTCAACTCCCTCCATGTTCAGACACAGAACAGCTCCAGATTTTTGTTTAGAGGAAGGAACTGAGGCAGAAAAATGGTGGGGGTTCGGCACTAGGAGATTTGTTTTCAAGCTGATTTATCTAGAGGGAAATTGTTGATAGAGAGAAACTGATCTTCTTCTGAGGTATACACCAATGTGTTCAGATGAAATTTGTTAATAAAAGTTCTCAGAGCATTTATTTGAGACATTATCATTACTTAACTGTGAATGAACATAAATTTGCTGTATATCAAATGTAACCATATACAAATATAGATAACTAATGCATATAAAAACAGCCAAATGCCAGTTTCCATAGTTAAGCAAGCAATTTTAAGACAATTTTCCATGGATAAAGATCAGTAAATATGAATTGAATGACACTTTTATGAGATTTTAATGGAAAAATGAGAAATAAACTTCAAGTTGAATTTTCCTAAGAAAGTATTTCCTCTAAGAGGGAGGTAGTACATTAAAGTTCATCACTGTTTTGTATTTCCACATTAGAATAATGATGTTAATCCTCTGGATACTTTGGAACAGAGATAAGGATATGCACATGAAGAGACTGGTGGAGAAAGTAATAGATCTGACAGTCCCAGTACCATCTGTCAGTCAAAAGAGCATTTCAACATTTTAAGTATGACAACAGTTCCAGTATTCTCCACCACTGCTTATTATGAAGGGAAAAAAAGTTTATTTAGTGCATACTCATTAGGGACAGGACTGTGTCCAGCTACCATTTTTTATGCTCCCATTCCTAGTTCATTTACAAGACGTCTAATCATTTTGATGATTAAAAAGTGCTTTGGATATGTTTTAAGGTTCTTAAGAATGACAAACGCAAAGCTTAACTTTTTAAAACTATACATATATACGATTATGTATATACAATTTAATGTGTGAGCTGTCATAGGCCCAATCCTGTCCTGTGCCCTATGTTTTGCAAGGGCTATGATAAACAAATTCCATTTTCTAGATTATTTTGCCTTAGGTTCTGCTTTTAGAAGGTACTGGTGGAAGATTAGAAAGTGGAGAAAGGCAGAGAAGGAAACTGGTAGCTGCTGGCAGCTGCTTTAATAGTTATGGGGATAGGGCATAGTGAGAAAAAGCATCCTGTAGATGGTCCCACCCTCGATTAAAGCAGTACTTCTCTGCAAGATACAGACTGACTTTTCTTCACTGGAAAATTAATGTATCAGTCAGAGTTCAGTCAGGGAAACAGAGCTCTAACAGTGTAGTAGCAGGTGTAGGTTTGTGGACTCCAGCCCACAGGTGACCCATGCATCTGAATTTTAGGCATTACCCCTTCTTCCTGTTTGTTTCTCCATAACCATGTTTCCTCCCTTTTGCTTTCCCAGCATTTCCAACAACCATGTAACTAATTTCTTCAATTAAATTGCTTTTGTTGGAAATACCAAAAGGGCTTTCTGTTTCCCTGACCGAACTCTGACTGATACATTAATTTTCCAGTGAAGAAGATTCAAATGGGACACTTACTCAAAAGGCTGGAGTAAGAAGTTAAATTTCATAACAAACATTTTTTTAAAAAATTTATGAGAGAAAGTCTTATATTTCATATTGTCCATAGTACAGACACTAGGGGTTCAGTATTATCATTACCACAGAAATGAAAAACTGTTCCAGTTTCAGAACACTAAACTTTCACAGTAAGATACTTATCTTTTGAGCAATGAGAAAGTTCTCTCTCTCCCCCTCTCTGTCTCTCTCTCTCTCTATATATAGGCTTATTATAAGTTATTCAAGCAACATAGAAAAATATAAAAAGAACAAAAAAAGTGTTTTTAGCCACAGTCCTATCCGCAAAGAAATCATCACCATTATAAGCAGGTAAAAATCATTCTGAAATTCATGTATATAAACATTAAAAAGGCTAGACATACAGACACAATAATTTTACTACAATGTAATTATGGTATATATGCCACTTTCCATGAAAAAAATTAAACTGGTTTCCAGTGAAATAAAAGATAAAAAAGACTGCCATTCATTAAAAAAAAAAAAAAAAAAAAAAAAGGAAAAAAGATTAAGAAAACCTTAAGAAGCACTGTGTTAACATCTAAAATTGTTTCAAACTTTAAGGGTTCAAACACTTCCTCCCACTAGTCCCTTGCTTCATTTTTTTTTAAAGTTATATTATTTATTCTACTTTGGCAAAGTTTATACTATTTTAATTTTATTCTGCAGTTATAATTGTCATGGTTGTCAAGAACTGTTTCTATATAGAGAGGATTTAATCTCCACTCTCAGGGCTTTTTATCAGGATTCTTCTTTGGTTATTCTGATTTATCTCCTGGTTTGCTGAATTTTACTACTCAATAAATGTTTTCAGGAAGGTCTTGGAGATGTTATATTCTCTGAGTTTTTACATATTGGATAATGTCTATATGTTGATTTTGGACTTGAATGGCAATGTGATCATGTTCAATATTTTTTGGTCATGTTTTTGTCTTTAGGACTTGGTTGACAAAGGATGGCCCACAAGTAATACAAGCCTGAAGATGTAAGTTTTATTTGGCATACATACTGTTTGTTGTTGTTAAGAGACAGGGTCTTGCTCTGCCACCCAGGCTGAAGTGCAGTGGCCTGATCATAGTTCTGTAACTTTGAACTCCTGGCCTCAACTGATCCTCCTCCCTGAGCCTCCTGAGTAGTTAGGACAACAGGTGCATGCCAAAAAGCCCAGCTAATTTTTAAACTTTTGGTAGAGACAGGGGTCTGCCTATGTTGCCCAGGCTGGACTTGAACTCCTGGCCTCAAACAATCCTCCCACCTTGCTCTCCCAAAGCACCGAGATCACAGGCCCTCCTGCCTGGCCTACATTATTTTAAAATATTTAATTAAAACTGATAAACCTCTAGCAGACTAATCAAGGAAAAAAGAAGACCCACAAGTTACCAATACCAAGAATGAGAGAAGCAACATTATTACATATTCTAGAGATTAAAAAGAAATGGGGAATATTATAAACTCTGTGCCAATAAATTCAACAATCTAGATGAAATGGATAAATTTGCTGACAGACACAAACTACCAAATCTTGCTCAGGAAGAAAGACAAAACCTTAATTGCCTTATCTATTAAAGAATTTGAAAGTTCAAAACCTTCCTATTTATAAATAAGACTCCTGCCCCAGATGAACTAATTTGCAAATTCTATCAAACATTTAAAAATGAAATAATATTATTATTATGTAGCCTCTTCCAGAAAATGGAACTTTCTCAACACATTCAATGAAGCCAATTTGACCCTGACACGATAAAATCTGAAAATGATATCGTAAGAAAGAAAACTACAGAGATCTATCCCTCATAAACACATATGCGAAAATCCTCAACAAAATTTAGCAGAGTGAATCAATCAATATATATAAAGGATATCATTGCCAAGTGGGGTTTATCCTAGGAATGTAGGGCTGGCTTAACACTTGAAATGCAATCAAAGTAATTCATCATACTAACATCAGATTTTAAACTGTGAATATGACTGCTTATGTGTCAATTATAGTTCAATAAAGCTGTTAAAATAATTGTTCAACTTTCTAAAATGTACATATTCCACTTAATAGTCCTTAATCTCAGTTTTGTTGAAAAACACGTAAAATTTGTCAATACTAGGCCAATCTTCCCCAAGGGCAGTAACAGCCTTCTGAATGGTAGGTGTTGCTCCCCTCCCGGCTGATCTTTTTTTTTTAAATCAGACTGTCCTTGAACTTGCTTTTATTAATATTTATGGTACAAATTTCCTTCTGTTTCAGTGATGATTTCCTCCCAAACAGGTTTTTCCAACTGTGTTTTGTATTTGAAGTCACCATATGTAAACTTTGTTTGCTTTGTTACGGTTTGGGTAACTTCCTTGACTTTTTTTCTCATCTTGTCTGAGACTTGCTTGAATTATAGTTGAAGACTGATTATTAGTCCTACTCATTTCTTTGTATCTAAATTAAATGGTATGTGTTTATGTCACATTCGCAAGGACAAAGGGGAGAAAAGAGAATTTGAACAGAGGGTAAGAGTAGTCCTTGAATAACTACTACCCTGGTAATCAATCAGAAATTAAATTCACTGAAATAGTATCTTTAGGGTTTGTACTGTTCTCATTTCACATAAAGCCGTGGAGATTTCTTCTGTCCCTGCTGAGATTTATTAACAGTAGGTAAGCCTCTCTGCTTTTTCCTTGACTTTCATTATAGATCTGACACTCTCTCCTTCCATCTATTTACTTTTAAATTTGCAAGTACTGTTACCTTACTTTGCTCAAAATTGCTTTCAGGAAGGCAAAAAAAGGAGTTAAACATGACAGCAAACCGCTTAGGAAATTACTGTGCCTTTTGTTTGGGTAAAAATATTCTAATTCTGTTTGTTACTACTGAACTTTTGAGCCACTTTTACTAATTTTTCTGGGGTTGGAGTCATGCATTTTAAGTGACATATCCTGTACTAAGCTTCATACTGTTATTTTTACTGACATTACAAATTAGGCAATTATACATGTTTAGGTTTACAATTTAAATCTTTTCTGGGAACATCTAAACATTTTTCTCATGAACATATAACATGAATTAATCTTAACACATAACGGTCAAGGTTTTTTTATTTTATTTTATTTTTATTTTTGAGATGGAGTCTCACTCTGTCACTCAGGCTGGAGTGCAATGGCAAGATGTCGGCTCACTGAAACCTCTGCCTCCTGGGTTCAAGCGATACTCGTGCCTTAGCCTCCCAAGTAGCTGGGATTACAAGCGCCCGCCACCATGCCCGGCTAATTTTTTTCTTTTGGTAGAGACAGGGTTTCACCATGTTGGCCAGGCTGGTCTTGAACTCCTGACCTCTGGTGATCCACCTGTCTCGGCCTCCCAAAGTGCTAGGATTACAGGTGTGAGCCACTGCGACTGGACAAGGGTTTTATTTATCGAAGATGAAAAATCTTATTTTGTGAAGCATAAACCAACAAGAATGAATAATACTCGTTTTACTAAAAGATAATGAGTAACTTTCTACATGATTCTTACCAGGTTCCACTTAAAAACTAGCTTTCTTGGGCCTTGTAATAATTCCATAGGTAAAACTAATCAGAGCTTCTTCAGATTTAGTTATTCCCCAAAGATCTGTTGCCTTCAGGAAAAAATAAAAGCTATCAAGAATAAAACAATTTTAGGAAATGGAACCTGGGGTTACTGTTCAATGACTAAATCTGATTTTGCCTCGTGACTATTTTAAACTCTTTACATTTGCCTCGTGACTATTTTAAACTCTTTACAATAAAGGGTTTGACAACCCAAAAATATGCTAAATTCTAAATTAAAAAACCAATAATTATATAGTTTTAAGCAGAAGATATCTTGGGTGTCTTAGAACAAAGAAAAGTTTTTAAGTAAATATCTAATAAAGACACAATAGAAATTATGTCATCTGTCTTGATTGTAAATAAGTAAATGTAGTTAATTTACTCCAGAAAATAATGACCAGGAAATATCGAAAACAGAACTGGCTTCTCAAGCCTGTAGTATATCACAAAAACCGATAGAACTTTTTAATGATACTGATACAGAGGTTGCAATCCATGGGAATTTTGACTCAGTTAAGTATGTGTAACAAAGGCTGTATGGTTCCATAAACTACATCTTTATTTTCAAGAAAGGAAAAAACCCCAACAATAAAGCCTTAACACAGAAGCAATACTTACCAGTACCGGAATTTTGAACCTAATGTAAAATAATGTGCAAAAAAATTCTTTTGAGGTGGAAGTGGTCTGTCCAAACGGAAGAATGTGTGATGTTCTACACATGCTTTCCACAAATTTTTACATGCTCTGTAATTCACCATATTAAATCCCAGTAATGTTTCTCTAGATTCATGCTGTAATAAATGACAAAATGCAGAGAATACCAAAAAAAGGTCAGGATCTAATGCTCCATTTAATTTACTTTTGACAGACAAATTATTCTAGCCTTCTAAACACAAACTTGTTAATGATATAGATAGAATCTACAGGATCTTTTATCTAGGTTTTTTTGCTTATCCAATAAAAAGGCAATGAAGTATATGGAAAAGCCTGCAAAATCTGGACCTAATTCAGTCTTTTTTTTTTTTTTTTTTTTTTTTTTTTTTTGAGACAGAGTCTCACTCTGTCACCCAGGCTAGAGTGCAGTGGTGCAATCTTGGCTCACTGCAACCTCCACCTCATGGGTTCAAGTGACTCTTGAGCCTCAGGCTCCCGAGTAGCAGGAATTAAAGGCATGCACCACCACACCCAGCCAACTTTCTCTATGTTTAGTAGAGACGGGCTTTCACCATGGTGGCCAGGCTGGTCTTGAACTCCTGACCTCAAGTGATCTACCTGCCTTGGCCTCACAAAGTGCTGGAATTACATCATGAGCTCCCGTGCTGGCCTTGTTCATTCATATTACAACTCTTAGGACCTTTTACCTTAGATCATAGTTAGAAATGAGCTCAAACTTTCAATATGTATCTGTTTTCAACATTAGCTATGACTCTGTTTCAAAATATAATTCTAGGCCATAAATTAAAAGTTAAAATATATCATCACAACTTTTAACAATATTCCTAATTTAAAATATCTGTCGAGATTGTAAATAAGAACATTCAGCAGCTCTGAACACTATTACATAATTTAAATTTTAAAATTAGCACTAAAATAATTTTCCATTTTCTTGAACACTGGTACAGATTTCTAAATAAATAATTTCATTAAAGTAAACCATATATAGCAACATTCACATCCCGTAATTGCACAGCTCTGATTTTCACACAATAAATACAACCATTTAATCTTTACCCAGTTCCAGAAATGGATCGTTACTACCACCGCAGAAGTATCCTTTATCTCCCCTTTCTACCAGATTACCTTCCCAAAGTTAATCACTCTTCTGCCTTTATCACCATAGAATAGTCATGCTTGTTTTTGAACTTTATTGTACATACATGGAATCACACATATGTGTCTTTAGGTCTGGCTTTTGTTCTGCATTATGTTTCTGATATAAATTCACAGTTTGTGAAGCAGCAATTCACTCATTTCCACAATACTCTATTATAATGAATTTAATAGTTAACTTATCCACTTTACTGTTCACAGACATTTGATATTTCTAGTCTGGGGATATAAGAATGCAGCCATGCATATTCCTGTATGTTCTCTGGTGTACACATATGCACATTTTTGTTGCTGGGTCATATGATGTACGCATATGCTCAGCTTTGGTAGATAATGCCCAACAGTTTTCCAAAATGGGTAGATCAATATACACTCCCTCCCACCAGCAGCATATGTGCCATATATTCACGAACTACTGGTTTATCAATCTCTTTCCCCTTACTGTTCTGTTGTGTATGTAGAGGTAGCATATTTTGGTTATACTTTGAACCTCCTTTATAATTACTGAGGTTCAATGTTAATGGCCACGTGGATATCCTCAATTGTGAAGTGTCTATTCAATTCACTGGCATATATTTCTACCAAGATGCATATAAAACCAAGGATTTTGTGTGTATTACATAATGTTCTATACTGTTTCACTCTCTTGTGATATCTTTTGATGAACAGAGTTATTAATTTTAACACAGTCAAAATCATCAATCTTTTAAGAGCATGAAGGCTTCCTTCTATGTCCGGTTAAAGAAATTCTTGCCCATCAAAAGTTCATTAAGATATTTCCCATGACTAATACACAATAAAATGCCCATGCATAAAGTATTAAACTATCATATTAGAAGGAAATATGCTTAAAACATCACTTCTTGATTACCAGAAAATTAAGTCTTAATTACGGTTAATAGTTGTTTTGTTTGTACTAACATATATAGTTTATATGTTTTACCATATGCCATAAACATTATGCAAAGTAACAGAAAATGTCTCAGCTACCATGATGCACTAATGCTTCTCACTATCAGCATCTAAGATGCACACATATTCACGCATTTTGACACTTGGTATACTTTTCAAAAAGTCTGTAAGTAATTTCCATATTCTATCATTATATTTGAAATGTAACAAAAATTTTTCCAGCCCAATTTCTAAACAACACACAAAAAAAGTTGTACTGAGAGATAAGTATACTGCATGAAGTTTGGGTATTTAAAAACAAAGAGATGTTTTAGAAAGACGACATTAACAAGGTCATCTTCTGCAGAGTATGCCTGTATACTGTCTTTTTTTCTTTTTCTTTTGAGATGGAGTCTTGCTCTGTTGTCCAGGCTGGAGTGCAGTGGCGCGATATAGGCTCACTGCAACCTTCACCTCCTGGTTCAAGAGATTCTTGTGCCTTAGCCTCCCAAGCAATGGCAAATACAGGTGTGTGCCACCACATCCAACTATTTTTTTGTATTTTAGTAGAGATGGGGTTTCGCCGTATCAGCCAGGCTGGTCTTGAACTCCTGGCCTCAAGCAATCCACCCACCTTAGCCTCCCACAGTGCTGGGATTACAGGCGTGAGCCACCGTGCCTGGCCTGTATACCATCTTTACTTTCTTTTCTCCTATCAGACAGGTTGTAAGGTGCCTATGCTGTAACAAAGTCTGAGGAAGGCATATCTTACCCAATAGCATGAAAATCTAATCATCATGCTTATGAACTACAAAAGGATCCCTGTATACTGTCTTTAATCAATTGTCAGTTAGATATTGTTGCTGTTATCACTTATTGGTAAACACACTTTTAACTGGTACACTACTTCAGAAAATGAGTGTGAGGATTCAGTGATATGAAAATGACCGGTCTTTTACCAGGCACATAGTAAGTTCTCAATAAAGCCTGGATATTACAACTATTATTAATAACAATAGTATTATGATGGGATATTATTAGAAGTTAAATTAGAAAAGTTGACTTCTACAGTGCCATCTATGATTACTTAAAGTAAAATATTTGCCCTCTGGTTTCCAGATAACAGTATTATATTTTAATCAGCTAAATTTTAAAACATGTAAAAGAATTTCCATTAGCAGCATGAGTCATAATATCCCCAACCTGGAAATGGCAAAGCTGTCCATTAACAGCAGAATGAATTAATAATTTATGGCATAGTCATTTAGAGGAATACCATACGTAAGTGAAACAAACTAATGTTATATGCAACAACATGCATGAATCTCACAAAAAATGTTAAGGGAAAGAAGGCAGACAGTAAAGACAACAACTGTATAATTTCATTTTTTAAAGTTCAAATATAAGCAAATTAATCCATGGTCATACAAATGAGAGT